>NC_051065.1:101931177-101958455 GCF_004664715.2 Peromyscus leucopus | reverse complement strand
TGATTAACCAGGTGTGTCAAAGAGGGGATGTAGATCCTGACAATGGAAAAGACCTTGTACAATGGGAAGCCAGGCTAGCGAAAATATTGTGATGAACAGCTAGGTCCGTGAGGAGAAAGTGCCACCAAGATATGGCGCCTAAGGAGCAGTTAAGAGCATTACTTTACGATTGAATCCGCCTGATTCTTTGCTGTGGTATTATTCTAAAGACTCCTAGGAACATGATCTAACAAAATCCAATGAGGAAGTAAAAGCAGAGACCATGGGAGAGAGAAAGAGACAGAGCAGATGTATCGTAGGACTGTATTGATGAAAGAGAACAGAGAGGGAACTGAGGGTTAGAGCCTGGCGGGCTGCCGCTTCTTTCTACTGAACATCTGGCATCCCAACTAATCCCTGCGGACCCAAGCCATCTCTTCAGTGTACAAACCCTCCATTTTTCCGAACCTAATGCACACACACCCATAATCTTTCTCCCCATAGCTAAAACATGACTAAACTTGGAAACCCAAATATACATATATATACCTTCACATACATCTACTCTGAGATCTATCCTCCCTCTCTTATGGGCATCTTCGTCGCCTCTTCATCCAAATAATTTCTCCTATTCTTTACGTCTCCTTATCCCCTAGTCGATGTTAACTTCATGTTTGATTCTCATCATTTCTAAAATTTCTGAGCCTCATGCGTAGAACACATTACTTGGGGGGGTCCCCCTATTCAATTCCCTCTCTCTCTAGCACCTTGAACGTGCAGCAGTGCTTGGCTCTCTTGCTGTCTCTGGGTTTTAGTAGGCAGCCTATGTCTTGCACAGTGATGTTAGTTTAAGGACAGCGAGGACCTGTTACACAGAGTAACGTACTGTCATTTGAAAAACGAAAACAAACGGAAATCAAAAAGTCAACAGAGTTTTATCGTGTCTACATCAACATCATCCTTCCATAGCTGTGGTGAATGGTCAGTTCTGTTTTCTTCCTGATCTCCAAAAATTCCTGAGTTTGTAAGTATAAACAAAAAAATAGAAATTGATACGTGTGCTTTCTGAGTTGGCCAAGTCCAAGATTAAGGCACCAGCAGATTTGTGGGTGGAGTGAGGGCTGCTTTCCCATCTACTATTGGTTCTGTGTTGTGTGTTTTCCACATGGTTAAGAGCAGGACTTAAATTCAGCCTCTGTTGCGTAAGATCTTTAGTAGTAGACTGCAATTCTAAACCTCTCTCAAAAATAGCCTCATGTAATGTAGATGTTTTCCCCTTTTAAGGCCCAAATCTCCCTCAAAAAGTTGTGCAATTCCTGTTTCTTAATGTCATTAACCCCAAACATTAGGGGAGAGTCTTATCTAGTCAGCGTGACAAGGGATGGCTCTCACTATCTGTGGAAATCCACCGCAATAAGAGGCCAACCGCGTATAAGAGCTAAATATGCCCCTATTAGGCTCAATATGGATTGAGCGTAATACTTCCCTGGTGAAATCTCGGGAAAATCTAACATTCCGAACGATAATCACATGGTGTTGCTGTCATATCAAGGCAGAAAGGCATGTGAGAAGTTTCCAAAGGTAAAATTAGTTGTAAACTGGACCGTGATGTAAACAAAATTGGCCTAAGAGTGAACCACACGATATCATGTAACTGCACCTCGTATATAAACAAATAATTCAGACATCAATAACCACAATAAAAGGAAAGCTACACAAATTAAAAGAGCAATGGCAGAAATGGCTCGCAATTCCTGTGTCAAAAGAGCACGGTATTTCTGGCCTTCATATGACCAGAGGACCCAGGTTAGACCTTTCCCTCTAAACGAGCTGGACTGGGCTATAAGTGGTCTTATCATCTAACTATCATAATTGTACCAACTTACCATGATTCCAGATGAATCCATGAATGCCTTCAGTCTCACCACATGAGGCCTTCTGATCCCTATGCGCAACTATGCTCAAGACAAAATTCCACCCAGAACAGCAAACGAGAGATGCTATATTGTACTATTACTATTTCAGGCATTAAAGTATCTAGCAGTAAAGATACATAAAATAGCATAAACATTAATCTCTCAATTTGATTCAAACCGTAAGACAGTGCATTAAGTCGTAGCCCCTATGAAGATTTATCCCCCCAAAATTCTATCCATTAAGAGTATCTCTAACACTTCTGTTCAACCCACAACCCGGAACATTAAACTCTGCTGTCGTTCAGACCACATAACCATTTGCACACACCACTTTGAAAGTGCCTATATACTCCTTTTAGATTCATGTTCCTGTCCACCTTTGGTGCACTTCTTCAATTTTATCTCCCTCTCGAGTAGTTTTATCTTCGATCCACTTCTCACTCTGTATACTCCCGTGAATATCCATAGTTCTGCGCCTCTCTTCATACTCACCATCCTAATGCAGATATATACTCTATCGGATCATCTCTGCTTGCTGCAACTCTAAACCTGCGTGCATATGCTGACGTTTCACTTCCTTGTTTCCTTGATCTTTCTTCTCCCTGCTTATCCTCAGGTTATTGTTTCTTAAATTTATTTGTTCTCAAGTTATGTGTTATAGAACATTTTATCTGTTCCTAGAGCCATAGGTGTTGATGAATTCATACTCCTGTTACTTACCTATGCCCGTTCTTGATTGCCCTGGTAACTGGACCCTCTTCTGTGTGAGGCTCAAAAGAACTAAGGAGATTTCGGTAGCTGCTCCCTGGAAGCACTAGTGAGGTTTATAGTACTTTTGCTGAATCGTCTGTCCATATGGGCTTGCGGCCAATCCAGCCTAATCCAGGTCATCTTGCAAGAACCTATAAGTGCTCTTAACTGCTCTCAGCCATTTCTCCTATCTCCTACTCCTTTTTTTAAGAAAAAAAAAAAATGTATTATAGCCGGGCATGCAGCCACATGCCTTGTAATCTCCAGATCTTGGTGATAGGTTCGGTCGGTCCAGCGTTAGAGGCTAGCCTGCGGTCTGCCTCCTTATCCTCTCACCTCTCTCAGTAAAAATGTACAAGTAAACCACCCTCTGTATGTGCAAAAGATCAATATAGAGTAAAAGTGATAAAATGTTTTGATTCAGTTACATATGATATGTATACATACATAGAAAATGAATATATTAATATCGTGTTATGCCTGGTGCCTCTAGAAAGGCCAAATGAGGATATAAATGATAGTACTCCATATAGGAAACTAGAGGTTTACCAGTGATGGTATGACACACCGTATGTGGTATATGAAGATAATTTTTCGCCAGAAAGATAATACCCCTAAGAACTCTAAGTGAAACCGAAGGTACCACATGCTGAGATTTAAAAGGCTGATGAGGCTATCAGTGCTCCAAATTCCAGCAATAGCAACTGGACCAGGGTACCCAGAGCAGCAAGTTGACGAGCGACATCCTCAGCATCTCCCCAAGTAACTTTACTGTGTCTCGTCTTAAAATATTTAATGAATTGTCTCTCCAGGATTTTTAAACTTGCAAGCTTCCTATCCATTATTAAGAATGGACTTCCAATATGGGAAAGTGTGTCCCTCTTTGCCTAAAAGAAGTAAATCCTCCCTAGAATCATGAATCTATTTAAGATACTAGGTCGTTAAAAACGATGACTAGAGATTAATAACGTAGACAGATATGACAGACTCTATTCAGCTATATATTTCTGGTGCCCTGTAGTGGCAACGTCATGGAGAAGAATGATACCCACCACCGTTAATGCGTGGCTCAACAACGCTGTCAAGGAGTAGATCCACGTACTCCCGTAGCTTGATTGCCTCTAATGTGAAGTGAACCTACAGTGGCACTAAAAGATATATAATAAATCACTCGTATATGACACTGATCTCTCCAACACTAGAGTGATGGGAGGAAAATTAGAGCGACCCTGGTGGTGAGAGGGCGATTCTCTCGATGGATACTTACTATAAATCTCCTCGTTAGCCCGACAAATACACAAATGGACACATGAGAGCTCCCTCTGTTGAGTCACTCTTTCTATGTGGTGTGTTATTACACAGATCCATGCTTAGTGTCTCACCTCGCGAGAAAGCTTTCACATCGTGCTCCCATGAGTCTAGGGTATTACTAGTGGCGATTCGTAGCAAATTGTGTCTCAAGAGATAATAGGAGAGTTGAATTATTAAGTCATACTCCATATAATACATAACCTGGCTATCTTTGACTCAAGTGAATCAGACTTGACCTTAGTGTCGGGCCAGTTTTTGGCCGTGTGTCCCTTGTGGTATGTCTGTGGTGTGCTGGAAAGTTTCTATACTTGTTCTGGGTTAATTTACCTTGACGCGAGGCGCGCGGCCGCCATTCTGTCTGAAGATCGGTTTAAGTGCCTTTTCTCTCCGCATTGTTGCTAGTTATTAAAGACGGAGAGGCTCTCGATAGATTTGTTTAACACCATATTATTCTCTGCAGGTTTGTTAGTACATCATTGAGCAGTAGATTAGAACAAGAATTAATTGACTTAGATCCAATAAGCACTGATTGAATCTTGTCAGGCAGAGAACTACAGCACTTTGATTCAGACAGAGACGTCGTGTGTGATAAGTGACTCCAGAAGCGTCAGAGCGCCTAATAAGATCTCAGACAAGATGGAATGTCCTCTAGCACATTCAGTGCAGTGTACTGAGCTTGACTCAACTATATGAGCCGTGCCTACTGTACAGTCAGAGGCAAGGACACGGATGTCCTAAGCAAGCTCATACCTTCCTGCTTCTCTAGTGCCTCGTACTTTTTCTTTAATATTTCTTATACCACACCCTTCCATATGAGCATCATCATCTGCCCGCTCCTTTGGTTGACCAAGTTAATGATGGATAGTACTGACATAGCATGTGATAGTTCAGTCCTAGAGACACTACACATAGTCAACTTGCAAATAGGTAGCAGGCCGTGTGGATATAACGCATGGGAAGATTCAAGGACTCAACCCGTACTCCGCACGTATCTTATAAGAGGGAGTTATAGCACGAGCCTGTGGCTCTTAACAATGATGTACGAAGCTCTAATAGGATAATAACATAGGCCACAGAAAAGGCTACTCCAAGATGGTATGAATATGTAGGCGTAGAAGAATAAGTAGTCTACGGCGACAGATAGATGAAGGACAATGAGAATGAATTGTTGAGAATGGGAAGATAGAAAAATGTAGCATTACTGATTCCAATATACGTAATCAAGTGAAATGTGAGTGATACTGATTAGACTAGATAGAAGTCATGGATTGAGACTGAGCACGAACATGTGCTAACTCGTTATAAAGGTGCAATGACATACAGATAGTGACTGTGTGCACATAAGACCAGGCAGGAGGTCCCAGACCAATCTCAACATATACACACAACAAATCCTCAAAGGATAGTATCCGCTCAGGGGAGCGCGAGTGCGCTATCACTGGGCGTAACACGGCCATATTTAGAAGATTCCCCAACCCAGACTCATGAAGACACAGACTTCCAATGAACAACAGTGACAAAAGATGCCTTCCCGATTCACCCAATTTGTCGTAGTGTGTTCAAGAGTCGTGTTTATCTAATGTTCTATGGATTGCCTCAACTCGCTTCCTCAATACGAGAAACACCATTAAACACCCAAACATCGTGGTGGTGCACCGAAGTGGAACACGAAAATAGCCGGGATTTGCGTAATATTTCCAGAGAACCCACCCAGGAAACAGCATTGAGGTCTGAGAGCCCGCTTCAGTATGTTCGGCCTGTGGAGCAAAATAATATTCTCACCACTTTAAGCAGGAAGATCAGAAAATGCTTCGTTATTCATCAGAAATATATCTGTGACTAGTGACTCCTTTATTGTGACTCGTTTATCACTCATTCTATACTTTACACAGAGAGATGATGAGAGTGCCTCCTAGAGTGACTTAGGTGACATATGGACCGCGTACCATGAAGTCTAGAGAAGTTTGCTGCCAGCGTGAGTCTCGTGTTCGCATGGCTGAAGCAGGCCAGACGAGCTGTTCGCCATCCTACGAAAGACGACAGTCTCGATAATTGTACATCCTTTTTTCTTTTTTTTTCAGAAAGCAGACGCCTGGTCCTCCCTAGCCTGTGCTCGTAGCTTCTGGAGGGATGTGGCGTACATCATGAAATATACTCCCTTGTGTAGGACCAGGTCTGGCCTTGATACTCACAAGTTCGATTCCTGCTTGGTGTCGTGGCTCTCCGAAGATCTATAGCTGTCGGAGCTTTAGACGAACTCGGTAGCGCGAGCGCAAAGCACACCCAAGATCTCACAAACGCCAAACTTAATTCTTTTAGAAAGATCCTCCTCTCAGCGTGGGGTGGTCCAACCTTGAAGTGTCTATGGGACAAAGCGGCGCCGCTGCGCCCTTCCCCAGGCAGCCAAGGCTCAGGGTGCGGGTTTGCACCGCCCAGCCTTTGAATGCCTCAAGACCCATCGTTGCTGTTGAAAGGGAGACAGAAGGACAAGGTGATCA
The DNA here is from genome assembly GCF_004664715.2 of Peromyscus leucopus. Taxonomy (NCBI): domain Eukaryota; kingdom Metazoa; phylum Chordata; class Mammalia; order Rodentia; family Cricetidae; genus Peromyscus; species Peromyscus leucopus. The sequence continues at coordinate 101,952,001 of NC_051065.1, read as the reverse complement.
TCTTGTGTGGAGATCCCGCCAGAAGCAAGCCATGGCGAGGGCGCGCCAAGTGAGTTTCCAGGAGAAAGGCGCAAAGGCGTGACACAGAGAAACCCTGTCTACGAAAACCGAGAAACAATATAAAAAATTATAAAAATAAGTGTTATTTCTTTCTTGAGCGTTGTGGCCTGGACGATATACCCTTGACCTATGTTGCATGCTATGTGCAGTGAATGCACACATCAGACATAATGGAACATCATACTACCAGCGACTTAGCAGAAAGAGTGAAACCTTTAAAGGAAAAATTAATTGGTTTTAAAGGTAGAGAGAATGGGGCCTCGGTGGTAGTGTTAGCCCCAAATGTAGGTAACTCCACGTAGCTCAGCCAAGAGCCCAGAAGTTAAGATAATACACCTTAGATCAGTCCACACACATAAGTTGCTTGGTCCTAATGGCTCCCTCGGGGAAGAGGGGAGAAGGCATGGTGTCAACAACACAGACACCAGGAGTGAGTTGAAGGCAAATAGCAGACTCGTTTATTCAATAACGGGAAAGGCCTTATATACCCTCCTCCCAGCACCCAGGCTCTGTAGCAATCTGGTGGCATTTCATGGTCATCCCTCATTGGCTGGGCACAATCAGGAACTCTGACAGTGCCTGTTGCTAGGCCCTCAGGCAGACTCCAGTTTGGCTCATAAGGAAGTACATTATGCGCATGCCTTGGCAACTGGTTTTAGCCAATTTCCTCGACCCTATTGGCCTGTCCTAATACATACATACACTGGGTTTCTTAGTCAGTGTTCTACTGCTGTGGAGACACGGTGATCACAGCAACTCTTTTTTTTTTTTTTTTTTTTTTGTTTGTTTTTTTTTTTTGTTTTCGAGACAGGGGTTTCTTCGTGTATGCTTGTGTCGGCCTTTGTCTGGAGCTCACTGGAGCCCAGCTGGCGCTCTCGAACCACAGCGACACGGCCTGGCTCTGCCTCCCGAGTGCTGGGATTAAAGGCGTGCGCCACCAACGCCCGGCAACAGCAACTCTTATAAAAGAAAGCATTTAATGGGTGCTTGCTTACATTTTTCAGGAGGTTTAGGTCCATATTCATGGTGAGGAAATGGAGACATTAGGCAGACCATGGCTCGTAAGCGTCGTTGTGTATCTGTAACAAGGATTTGCTTAAGAGTTCACATTGCTGCATTGGTTTCTTATTCTTATTTATCCTAGGCAACTCTGGGACCAACTAGCCAAGAGTGTCGATTGTATTAACTCAGGCAAAGCCAGAGTGAAAAGGACATGGCTCTCCTTCCGCCCTATAACCATGTCACTCTATATTATAAATAGACACCAGCGTCTAATGCCTAAGCAGCCAGCCCCTAAGTGCTCTTAGGGAGGCATTTTCTCAACTGAGGCTTCCTCTCTCAGGTTGAACTTTGGCTTGTGTGCTCATTGGATATCTTGACCTATACCAAAATTACATTCCCAAATTAAATGTTCGACTCCCATATATATAACACAAGCTACTAATCTTTAAATTCTGGGAGCGCACTGTATGTGTGCTCCTTGCCATTGAGTGTCCCTTTCAATTCATAAAAAGCCCTTAAAAGACCAACAGTTAAGAAGAATTAGCTTGTATACCCACATGCCTTTGCTCCCATGAGATATCTTCCAGGCGTGTGGAAGGAAACCCGATGCCTACTGAATACTGATAGAATTATGGCGAGTAGGAGTTGTTGCTCAAGTATTGTCAGTCTGCTCTACCACTGTATCGTGAAGTCATACAGTTACTCACCCCTTGAAATACTTTACATTGTTGCACAATATTAATGTGATAGGGACTTAAACCAATAATATATAAGGAGTACCTCAATAACAAATCTAGTACCTTACTAATTAAGTCAAAACACACCCAGTCATACTTCATTGAGATCTCTATTGTGTAAATAGGGAATTCTCTCACTACTCTTAATTCTCTGAGGAGAACTTTGGCCATCAGAAAATTCATAAGCGACGATGAACCTCGCGCTCTGGCTATCCTCGTCGTACACTCCTGAAGTATAGTTGCTGACATTAGAATAGCGTCAGGTGTTGCTTTGAAATCCGAGATAACGGCCTACATCCATGTTTCTTCTATTCTACTAATGACTTTAACCCAATAGCCAGATATCATTTGATTTATTTTATCCGCCATTTTAGAATCAAGTCCAACTAGCTAGCTTAGAAATAACACACCCAAAGCCGTAACTCTGGATGATCGTAAGTAATGCACCATAACTGCCAGTAACCTCTTTGGCTCCAGGTCTCTCTCGTCTATACAAATGTCCCCTTCTATACCTGTTCTAACATGACCTCACTCCTCGTGACTTCGTTTTTGAATGGACTATTACCACGGGCTAAAACCATTGGTACCACTGTTGTATCATGAATTAATAAAAACTCTGATTCAACTAGAGGAATGACAGGTGGCTCCGTTTAAGAGGCATGTACTGCTCTTTTCAGAGGACCCCCAAAGTTCAGTTTCCATAAGTATGACTCGCTCATAGATTGGTACTATTTCACCAAATGTGCCTTAGTTAGAAATGTTCCGCGCCTTTCGTACCCTCTAGTGTGTAGTCCATATGACATATAGTGAGCTCTCTCTCTCTCAGTGAGATTCAGAAAGTTCAAGGTGGCTGTGTGTGGATGCACAAGTTAAGTCGTGATAAGGTGGCTGTTTAGATAGACATAACTCAGAATACCAGACTCCTTATCATGATGTGCTCTAAGTTGACGTGCACAAAGATACATTGAGTCACTTAGAATAAAAAGGAACCACAAGTCAACTCTTATCTTCTAGGGACATACAAGTCGTTCTAGACGCTGGGAGCACCAAGCCAGGCGCTTTCTCAGCCGTTAAAAACCCATTTAGTTAATACTTGATCAATCGCGTGTCATGTTCCCATTATATTATGTTATCACTTTCCTTACCTATCTGTTCACCATCTTGACTACATCAGTTTTCTGTTCCATCTCTATCTTTTCCTAGTCCCGCTGAGAAGAAGGTGGAAACAAAGAAACATGTCCACTTTCCCAAGCTATAGCTTGATCATAAAAAGTGTGAGCACGACGCAAAACATAGTCCTCGGTCAGTTTCGTGAATGTCTCAATCACTAATCCATTGAGCTCAATCCTCATTTCGTTAGTCGACAGTGAGTGAGCCCTCTTGAATGAACTCGACATGAGAATCCAGGTGATAGCTCTTAGCCCTAACACAAAGTGCCTCTAGGGACAATTACCAACTGTGTGGTGACCGAGCCATTGTAATTGGCGGCTGCGGGTGGATTGTTTAATGCTAGGTGGCTTGTGTTCTGTGTGGCTAAAGTGGCATCGATAATCTGGATCAAGGGCGAGAAGAAGTTGTTTAGAAGGGGTACTAACATATAGGTAATATTAGACCTACAGGCATGTGTCTAGATCGTCGAGAAGGACAGCATTTCACATCTCTGCTTCCCAGTGCGTACAACACTCTTAACAATGTGTTATTGTTCCCCCTGGAGGAGAAGACACCCGGAGTGTGTTCGCTGTTGTGAGCTGGAGCCTGTCAGCGTGAAATCTCGCTCTGTAGACCAGGCTGGCCTTGTAACTGGCAGAGAGTTCCACCTCGGTTCCTGGCCCTCCTGTGAGTGCCAGAACTGGATGTCCTAAAGGTGTGAGGACACCACTGCCCGGGTCTTACATTTCGTTTTCTGCCCCACTCGTTACTAAGATGTCTGCGCCTTAGTCCGTGGTTAAGTAATGGGTGCACACCGTTCAAGAGAGCCTATAGACCCTTTCGACAGCCCAAATGTTAGACGACTCGGTCGTAGTTGTTAGTGAACCTGTTTGAAAAGTTCCGTCCACTAAACCTCTTGCAAACAGGCAACGGATCAATACTAAGCCACGACCCGATACGTAGTATAAAGCGTGTAGCACAGCTGAGCACATTGAAGATTGTACCTTTTACGTGAACAGCAAAACGTTCAGTATATAATTTTTAGACAAAGATCCATAAATCATGCAATTATTAGTTTTTCCAATGTAGAGCTGAAAGACGGTGTGCCTTGTGGGGACTCGGTCCTGCCTCCGTGCCTCTCCAGCCTGTGTCCACTGCTGTAAGAAGACAGAGCGACCTTAAGAGTGGGACCAGAAAAAAGCAACCTGGCTTTCCTGTATAAAGGATGTGGTGTGTTGCTAGCCAAGAGGGCACAGCAACTAGGGCTGCCCAGCTAGCAAAAAGACACCCAAGGAAGGGCTGCCTGGAAGTGCCTTAGCCCGCGCTACCATGGTGTAAGGTGAGATGAAGCAAGATCCTCTCAGTCAAATTATAAGATAGAACCTAAATTTTGTACCAAAGTGTAAACACATCTATTAGTGTGGGCGGTTGGATAGGTTGGCAGAGGAACTGAAAGAGAATTGATCAGAGGTCTCCCTCCGTGTGTAAACAACCTAGGGGTTATTACTGTCCTGCTTGGCAACAGAAGGCCTCCCAGAGTTGGGTTGTGTATGTTTTCAACTCACCACTCAACCAAATAATCATATAAGTCAACGTACACAACGAATCCGTGGAAATCAACCTATGTCCATTCGTACGTGGAGAAATGACAAGAGCAAACTGCTGATTAGAAAAACAACCTAATCTTCAAGCCTTTAATGGGGTTCTCTAGGCTTCCCACTCCCAGGTGATTGGTCAAAAGAGCCTATGTCAAGTATCTCATGACACACAAACACAAAGGTTGAATCATGGACGTCTGATGTACTCCTTCTCCTTGGACCAATAATGACTCAGTGGTGCTAATGTGCTGGATAACTATTTACAGCTCCTGTAATATCAATGTCGACCATGTAGCGACTACTGTTTTATATGTCTCTTACATAACATTAACTTTCACACACCGGGAGGATTTTATAAATTACTCAACCTCACAAAATTCTATTTATTATAAAAAAACACAATAAATTAGAATGCAGCGTTTTTGATAGAGAGTTTTGAGTACACTTTTCCTTACAGATGTGCCCAAACTTTAGGGATTGCGTGACCCACCAAATCGGTTACAGTATGGTCTCTAAGCAATCTCTAAAATCCCACACACGGAAGAGATGCTATTTTAAAACCAAATCCCAGAAGATGAGCTCCACCTCCCTATGCGTAGAGCATCCACAGAACCTACTTACAGAAGGGTCCATTGGCTCGGCCATCCCTTGCTAGAGTTCTAGCATTAGCCCATCCCCCCTGCCCGCCTCCGAAATTTTACCAAGAGACCGTTCCAAAGCTCCTCATGGGAGAAGCTTAAGCCCCCCCGACTCCCACGTTTTTCGGTCCAACCTTAGCTATTATACTGCACCAAGCCATAAAATTTCGGGTGCCGACACAGGAACCACTTAGTTTCAAGTACCTTCAGCTCTTTGCTGTCGGCTCCTATATCTGTGTCTAAATTCGCCCCCTTCACTATCCTGCAAGTGAATTCCCTCTATTCCCCATAAGGTACTTCTCCAATTCAGCAGCGCGAAATAGCCACACCCTTCCAGGGGGCATTCCCTCTCCGGTGCTTACTTGGCTTGTTATATACCTTAGACGGTGTCTTCTGTTATCGAAAGGATTTTCTAGTGTGTGTGGTAGCTGTCCTCGTAACTGTCCACCCCTGCCACACAGTTCAGGATACAAATCTTCCTTGCTCACACGAACTAGTCGCACCATCCTAGCGTCGGTATGACGTCCACCCTATCCCAAGCTCGAATCACTGAGTGAACTATATTATGCCTTCAAACCTGTTCATTGCCAATGGCAGGCTTCTTTGCTAACTGTTTCTTATAGCTTAAATTAAATACCAATTTCCACAAATCATATACCCTGCCATGTGGCTTGTGGACTTACCGGCATCTTTGAGTCATGCTGCTTGTCAGGGTGGCGGCTTATCAGTGACTCCTTCTTGCTTTCCTGTTCTAAATTTATTCTCTCCTCTCCTGTTAGTCCCTTTCCTATACACTTCCTGCTCTAGCACTGCGAGCCCAGATTTCAGTGTGTTATCTATTTCTTACTAAACCAGATCAGAAGCCAGACTAGACTATTTGCAAAAACATTACCCAGGGGACCACTTGGCGCCGACTTATGCTATCAGCATCTAAGTGGCAGTACCATCTCCACGGGAAGCACGGCTTTGCAACTCTGGGACCCAAAGGCTCATGTGGATCGCTCAATCTATGCCCAGCCTATAGTCCGGACTTCTGCTGTGTGTGAGGGTGAATACCTAAAAAAAGCCATGACGGAAATAACACACATTGGACAGATGTAAGCCACGAGGTGCTCACCACCCTCTCAAAAACGAGCAACCATTATCCCTCATCAAGAAGGCATCACAAAAGGAAAAGGGTGAGAACCACCCTTCATAGCTTTTCACCAATTGGGAAGATTAGTTATTCCTATCACCAAATTGCTAACGAGTGTGGAAGACTGAAATCCACCCTCCCATTCTGAAAGCTGCATCCAAACAATTCTGTTCAAGGAGTAGTTCGTGATTGAATATCAACACCTTCAGAAAGAACCTCTTCCTTCAAAAGGTCGCGAGGTAAGAAATTCTTTACTCCTTTTAGCGCGGAATTCAGATAAATTTCTTAACCCTTAAGGCCACACATTAACAAAGGGGACTAACAAGGAAATAACTAGTCCAAGATCCACACAGGAAATAAGGTCTCGCCAAAATTAATTGTATTAATGTGCTCCACAGAGAGGGAACAGACCATCCTAGAGTTCAGGTGTGGGTATCCTTAAAATAATTAGTGTTCTCTCACGAGAATGTTAGCTTGGGGACCCTCTTTTCTTATCAAGTTCACTTATTAAGGTAACTTTAGTAGTTCCTCTATACTCCTTACCTAAAACTGCTTTCAGTAAATATATTTAGATAAGGCCTTCTGCACTGACAGCGGGTGTAGGAGGCAACCCCGAAAAACCCCAGTTATCCCTCCAATGGTTCCTCCCTGTAATGGAACAAAATCTTGGCAGCTCCAGTTCAAGTCACTTTTCCCAGACAAAGGAACCAGAATACCTTATCAACAGATACAGTCTTTAGGCGTGCTCTCACAATCCCACATAGAATGCTCAAACCATAAATTGTATAAAGATCCAGGACTAGGCAACGTGTTGGTCGACAGCAAGTTGAGCCTTCCGCCCCGCGTGCGCCTTCCCTTATGGGTGACCGACTAATTTATATTATGGCATAAATTTTTCTCTCCTTTCCAAAGTTCTTATCTCTAGTTTTTAAGGATATCACCCTTAATCAATTAACTCCAGTACTAAGAGGGGTCTCGGCAACTTACAAGGCGAAAAACATTCTACGTTGTGATGAATGTTGCGGCTCAGCCCAATGTTGCCGTGGAGGATCGGTAGCAAACTTGAACCCAGAATACAGCTCAGGGAGCCAGAGCTCGTAGCTCTTTGGAGGACAAAAGAAGGGTGCAAGAGCGCAATAAAAGGTGCAGTTGTTATTATCCACCGCGCATTTGGGACTATGGAGGAGGAAGGCAGAAAACGTAGTACAGAAGTTAATTCTTGGGTCCCACTTGGCCCCAAGCGGACCTGCAGCTCATAAAACTATATTGAATGCTTCAGAGGCTTAAAATGTGTATAGATATAATAGCTCACCATTAGGCCAGGCTTATTTAATGACTAATTGCTCACACTTAAATATACAACCCCCTATGAGTATGATACTAGGTATTTAAGCCCATATGAACTTCTGTGAGTAACCTATTTTTCGCGCAGGTGGTGACTGCAGAACTTATGATCGTCTTTGTCCCGTTACCTCTGTGATCTGGCTGAGTGAACTCTGAGAGGTTTCCTAGAGCGAACTGAGATGGCATAGATGAGGAAGCCAGTTCCATGATTTCATGAGGAAGACCACTCAAGATGGGTGTCTACTACATCATCTAAGGCGGGATATGATTGCGTGATGAAGCCTGACGCTAAGATGAGAAAAGCTAACTAGGCATCGGTATCCGCATAACCCTAGATGGGCAGAGCTCCAATGCCAGAAGTAAGACTAATCCGAATATGCACTTAGGTTATATTTGGAGGAACATTAACGATCGAAAATGGTGAAAGATATGTTAGAGCGAGAACAATATCTAACGCAAGACAGAAGGGCAGCTAGGCAATGAGCAGCAGGAATAGCGAGCAAGATAATAGAGACAATAACCCTCACTCAACCAAAGAGACTAAGTCAGATATGGAGCTAAACGAGTTAAATTTTCTAGATGATACTGTAAGTTCCATTGCATTTTCATCAAAGTACTTTAATTGATTTATCTCAGCTGGTTCGTACATTACTTACCCGCGACCCTGGGGTTGAGGGGACTTAATCGAGGGCTGGAAACCCCAATATAGTCTCGATTACTGCACAGCAGAAAACGCTGACTGGGGGCGCATGTGTGGGGCGAGGTGTCACCAAGGACTAAACGTACACTGGTCCCAGCTACATCAAGCTGCAATCTTTAATCTTAAGCGATCTTCATCTTACTCCGCACTAGTGAACCTAATCCAAGTGAACGTGCTGTGAGATGGTGCTCTTCTCTTCATGTGAACTGAGTTCACGTCGAAGTGTTTCTGCTTTGAAGCTATAGTTTACTTTCTACACTCTTATGTATCTATTTCGCAATGTTACAACTATCCAACACCCAGAAATAAGAATATTGATGAGAAAAGTGCCAGCAAGGTTCTCGCTCACTATAATTCCTCCAGTCGCACTATCCCCCCGAATGCCAGTACCTTCACTGTGGCAGTTCTAGGAAGAAAACTTAGCTCCTGGTCTCGCTCATCGTCAGGCTGACCATCACCTAGAATCGACTGTACTGTCTCATGGGATAACCTTCGGTAACAGTCTATGGCTGCTCATGTCTATTCTCTCTATGTATATCTCTGAGTATTCTCGAGACTTAAGATCTAATCTATTCGTTCATGCTTGCAGAAGTATGGAACACTGAAATATTAAGATTAAAGGATGAGTTGTCTAGTGAGTATAAAGGAAACCGCGATAGTGCAGATATACGGGGATTAGGGAATGCTGACAAAGACTTCAAGAGAGACATGAAGAGACAAAAGCCAAACAAGAACCACATTTATGCCGTTGCAGCTGTGGTGAGCTGCTTGCTCGGTATCATTCCTCTTATGCCGAATATATGGTGGTCTGACGTATACATAATCATGTCAGTTCCAGTCTCGAGCAGCTTTATTATTTAGCTTTCTCTACTAGCTTACCCAGCGTCAAACTCATAGACAAGGCACATCTGCCTCTCTACCGTCCCTCCTTAGTGCGTTGTGGCGAATTAACAACCTTTAAGGATTCCGTATATAGCGACTAGGGACACCGAACTGGGAACACACTGGAGGCTTAGCTTGAATTGATGGAACTTCTAGTGGATTCTAAGGACGTTCAGCCCCAGAACTACTAGAATTAGAAGGTAGGAACTAGAAGGACAGAGAATTCTCCTTTGTAGGCTGAAGGAGTTGGCAAGGTAAGAAGTGGCTGTGGCTTGCTCTTTTGTCCTCTGATCTTTCAGCATTTACCCCGATATCTGACTACGGGTTTTTACTACTAAGACCAATTAGAATTCACTCTGCAAGTACGAGATTGTCAAGTTGACCAGAGAAGAGAAAGAATGGGGTTCCAGAGACAGAGCCAGTGTCAGCTGGCCAGCTAGTTCTCCCAAAGCCTCCTTCCTGGGGGACATATTTGAGGGACCTCTGCCTTTTTACATATTCTTATTTCTGGTGTATCTAATTTCAATAGACTAGATGATAAGTAATAATAGCTTCTAACAGAACACTTCCTCCTCTTCCTGAAAAGAGACCACCCAGACTTCACTGTGGATTAGGAGCAGAAGATGAAGGAACCAAGAAAAGATTGCAGCTTGGTAGCTGTGACAGGAGTTAGCTCCTTGGTGAACTGCAAGCTGATCATGTAAACTTGAGAACAAAGAGAGGTTAGTCTAATTACTCTGCTGTGGGATGTCTTTCTGTACGCTGTGAGTATGTGTTACTCCCATTGGCTAATAAATAAAGCTGCATTGACCTATGGCAGGGCAGGATGGAGCAGGCAGGAAAATCCAAAGAGAGAGGCGGAGGGGAAGAAAGGCAGAGGCAGAAAGAGAGTCACCAGCCAGACACAGAGGAAGCAAGACGACAAGGCAGAACTTGGAAAAGGTACCAAGCCACATGGCTAAATATAGATAAGAATTAGGGGTTAATTTAAGTGTGAGCATTAGTCATTAATAAGCCTGAGCTAATGGCTGAGCAATTATAAATAACATTAAGCCTCTGAGCGATTATTTTATAAGCAGCTGCAGGTCCGCTGGGGCCAAGTGGGACCCAAGAAAACTTCTGACTACGTTGCTCCATCAAAGGGCTAAGACCAGTAGCACCTGCCAGGTCAGAGAGTAAAACACCCTGCAGGGCAGATGGTCAGCAGAAAACCAAGATGAACAAAATCAGTCAGAGAAGGGCAGGGGGGCTTCAAAGTGTGACCACCTCCCTTATTGGTTGAGCATCATGTGATCATCCCCCTGGTTGGGTCAGGAAAACATGCACAGAGTCTTGGGCCCTCCATTGGTTAGACTTATGATAAGCCCAGAAAATTAACCAGTCTCTACCAAAATCACCTACATTTTTGTTTAATTTCTTTCATAAGTCCTGTAAAAAGCCCTTGGATAGCAGCTCTGTGGGTTTTCCCCTCTTGGAAGTCCTCTCAGATCAGGGGTTTCACTTTTCCCTTAATGCTCCTGATAAGGCTTTGCGTTCACTTTGCTTAACTCCATGTTATGTTTTTAGTCATCACAAATGATGAGCTCAGGCATCACTGTCCCAGGTTCACCTCAGGTGACTGAATGAAAACGCAGACATGACTACTCTCTGGTACGGCTGAGAAGAGGTTTTTATTGTAGATACAAGGGAGAACAACCAGAAGCATCTGGAAGAGTCCAGACTGAATACGGCCAGCAAACTGAACTGGGAGGGGAGGGGAGGGATGGAGAGAGGAAGAGAAGAGAGAGGGAAGAAGAAAGAGGACAAAGAGAGGAGAACCAAGAGTGTGCACCCGAAATGGCTGTTATACAGGGACCAGAAAGTGGGGGGGGGGGCAAAGCTCAGGGGCTGGAAGGTTTAAATCGGAGGGGGGGGGTGAGAAGTGCTGAGAGGAGCCAGGACTCTGTAATAGGTACTTGTGATGCTAAGACTGGTGGCCAGCTTCCACTCTGATATGTTAAATAGGCATCTCAGTTGGCCATTTGTCCCTGGTTTCTTTGAGACCTAACAGTGACCAGTGAGTGTCTAGCATCCTAAGTTTTGCACATCTGAGTTGAGAAAAGTGTCATCATTCTCAAAAACCTGCATTAATAGCTTGGGTATTAAGAATTAGAATTAGTGAGTTGTGAATTAAAATCACTGAGTTATGAAAGACATAACTCAGTGGTACAGTGCATTTAGCACACCAAGGTACTGTGTTCAATATCCAGGAGGAAGAAAAAAAATCACTCCCATGAAACAGCTTGGCAAAAATGATCTTAAATTCTCCAAGTATCTATCCAAAGGCATATTTCCAGTCTTCATCCCCTGGAGCTGAAGTTACAGCCAGTTGTGAGCCATGCAATGTGGGTGTTGGAAACCAACTTGGGTCCTCTGCAAGAGCAGAATATGTTCTTAACCACTGAGCATCGCTCCAGCCTCAGCCTCAGTTCTTGACATTGTTTTGTTACTGTTCCTTCTCTCTTCATTCTGTGAGGCTCCTCTCCAGAGCCACCCTCTCCTCTGGGTGTCTTTTCCTATGATCTAGTTTTCCCTCTTGGCTCAGCCTCCTGTGTATACCCAGAAGCTCTGGTGTGACATTTTTACTGTCTCCACTCTTAGGTCAGCTCTGTCCTTTACCGCAGTGGAGCTGAGAGCACAGAGGCTGGTGTCCAGCAGTCTAGATTTTGCCAAGTCTGCAAGGTCCTTGTCTTATTTCTCAGTTGCTGTCGCAAAATCTACTGACAAGAGCAACTTAAGGGAGAACGGGATTGTGCCAGCTCGCAGTTCCAGGTTAAAGTCCATCACAGCAGAGAATTTGGGATGTGGAGAGGGGAGTCAAGGCAATGGGAACTTACAACGACTGGTCACGTGACACCTGAAATTAGAAGGAGAGAGCAATGAATTAGCATGTGCTTGCTTGGGCTCCACTTGCCCTCTCCACTGTGTCCGGGATAAGTGGTCCCACCCACAATTAATTGGTCTTCCCACACCAGTCAACCTAATCAAGACAATCCCTCACAGATATTCCCAGAGGCTAACCCTAATCTAGACAACCTTTCACAGGTATTCCCAAGGCTTACCTCTCAGGTGTCCAGTTGATAATACTAGCCATCATGGTTCTAGTCCTGAGTGGGTAATTATTAATCTCTATAGAGATTCCTCTCCCATTTTATGAAGTTGATAATGTTGTCCACCTCATAGGAGTAAAATGATCCAGTAGAAGTAAAGCACTTAAGGAAAAAATGTTGATCTTAATATTATTGTTCACCTGCTTGGCTCTAACACTTTATCAAAGGGTTTTTAAGTGACTCAATAATTTGGAATAACTGAACTTAGAGCCTACAAGCCCCACCCCATCGCTTCTTCATCTTTCTCTCAATTCCATTCTTGACCCTGGAGAGGGAATTACAGGCAGTTGTGAGATGTCCAACCTGGACACTGGAAACTGAACTTGGGTCCTCTGAAAGAGCAGTACATGCTCTTAACTGAGCCACCTGTCCAGCCTCTGTTGACAATTTGTTTTAGACAAGGTCAAATGTAGCCCTGATGGCCTCAGACTCGATGTACTAGCCAAGGGTGATTTTAACAACCAACTCTATGGTCTCTACCTCCAGTGCTGGGGTTACAAGCATGTTGATATGGGAATACTGGGGTATCTTAGAGAATGATGGAGCCTTTCTCTGGATTTCAGAAACTCAACAGCTATCCAAACAACCCTGAGTCAGTACTTTCAGGTTCTTGTCTCAAGAATTCAAATAATGAAATTCACAGACCACAGAGGATGGGTTTTATATAGAAGTTTGTTATAGTTCTATAGGTAGTCACTTAAATGTGGAAGACATAGGAAGAGAGGAGACAGAAAACACACCTAGAGCTACAGTATAGTAGGAGGGTCTCAGGGAATAGGGTACAATCAGTTTACTGCTTTAAGGGCTTTATAAAGGACCTCATGGCAAAAACTGGATGTGCTAGCTAGTTTTGTGTCAAACTTGACACAAGCCAAAGTCACCTGAGAGGAGGAAGCCTCAGTTGAGAAAATGCCTCCCTAAGATTGGGCTGTAGGCAAGCCTGTAGGTCATTTTCTTAGTGATCAGTGTGGGAGGGCCCAGCCCATTGTGGATGACTGCCACTCCTTGGCTAGTGGTCCCAGGTGCTATAAGAAAGCAGGTTAAGCAATCTGTACAGAACAAGCTAGTAAGTAAATTACACTCCTTCATGGCTTCTGCATCAGCCCCTGCCTCCAGGTTCCCATCCTGTTTGAGTTCCTTTCCTGACTTCATTCACTGATGAACAGTGATGTGGAAGCATAAGACAAATAAGTCCTCTCCTCCCTAAGCTGCTTTGGTCATGATGTTTCATCACAGCACAGTAGCCCTGGGACACTGAGGTTAGCCTGGGGGAGGGGAGCGGCTGGTCAATTCAGTTGGCCCTGTTCAGGCTTCCAGGTGCCTTCTCCCGGTGTCAGCCACTTAGTCACATGCAGCCTCTAGGCAGAGGCGCTCATGTAGAGGAACAAGAGCTGTCTTCTGGCACCCTGGCCTCCAGCAAAGACAAGCTGGGAACTGCTGCTTTGGGGTCCCTGTCCTACCTGAGCAGTTTCTATCTCCTGTTGTAGTAAGTGTGACAGCACACTAGCACTAGAAGACAAGTTTCTAGGGGAGATTTGTGCCCCCCAACAAGGTCCAAGCTTCCTGGGTCATCAACAGCCTTTCTTCTGGCTCTTCCCACATGTTGGGAGGGTCTGTGCTAGCAGGAGGCACCAGAAAAAAACACAATCTGAACCCCGATGGGAACTCGAGGCCTTCTTGCTGTGTTTGCTGCTCTAGCATGGTTGGGGACTCTAAAGGCCTCCCTGGAGTCTGACCTCACTGGGTCCCCTGGGTGGTGATGTCACCTGCTGCTCTGCCTGGTCCCTGAGTCCCCAGTCACACTGACATCACCGCTGTTGCCTTGGGCTCAGTCCACATGTCATTGCCTGAGACAACATCCATGATTAGAAAATGGAAAGTCCATTCCTCCCTCAGAATCTCTTCCCCTGTGTGAGAAACTTTTCTCTACCTCACCCTTACTTCGGTGCCCTGAAATTATAAGCTTCACTCAGTACTTTGTTCCACTAACAAACTGCCTGCAATCTCTGACACATCAGTCTAAATTAGGAAACACAGGGGATTTAAAAAAAAAAAAAAAGGAAGAAAGAAAGGTTCCCTAGTGATCTTTATCTGACTGTAAGAGGGAGAAGTTGAGCAGGAAGAAATCAGGACATCTTGTCAACTTTTCCAGTTATCTGACCTTCACAAGGCTGTCCCTGTTTCATGCTGGAGATTCAAAGTGCTTTATGATATTGTCAAATATTTCTCTGTTCTAATCACTGTTCAGTGTCCTAAAACCTGCAGAGATGTGTCTTTTGGTCTGCTTATCAACTGACTGAGGGCCCCATTAGCTTCAGGATGGGGCTGCTCAAGGTAAATCAGAGTTAGGACTTTCAGCCAGTCCCAGGGGAGCAGGCAAAGGTCTAAGGTCAAGTTGATCTTTAGCAAATCATGATTGAGTAAATCACACCAATGTAACAAAGCCTCCATAAAAACCCAACAGGACAAGTTATTGCGGGAGCAGTCAGATGCTGAACACACAAAAATTCCTGGATAAGTGCTGTGTTTGCAGCGACAGGATTAACCACGCTCCTCCACAGCTTCTCCCATCCCTGGCTCAAGGCAACTAGAGTCATATACTTACAATCCACCTTGTAACTTCACTAAGCAGATAAACTCCTACTTCGTGGGAGCACTAAGGTAGGGCAGTACAATCAGATCGACTGACAATCAGGCACAAAATAACTCTAGCTGTAACTTGATATCATATCTTGAACCATCACTAAACTGCTGAGCTCAGAGATTCCTTCCTTTAAAAGTTGGACACAGGACATTTCATCTGAAATCCATCTTAATGCTTCTCTATTAAACCTGAAAAGAATTTTTAATATTTAAGAACAGTAAGTGCCTGGGTGCTGGGAGGCCCCAAAACTTGTGCTGAAATATCCAGTTCTATGGAATTGGAGAGATAGCTCAGCAGTTAAATACACTTGCTGTCCTTGCAGAGGACCTAGGCCCAATTCCCAGAATCCACATGATGGTTCACAACCATCTGTAACTCCAGTTCCAGGGAATCTAGCACCCTCTTCTGGCCTTCAGAGGCACCAGGCATACACACGATATACATACATTCATGTAGGTAAAACACTCATATGTAAACTGACAACATTATCACTCCATGATACAGTTAAGGGGAAGGTGTTTATTGTACATATGAGAGAGGAGAGAGAGAGAGAGAGAGAGAGAGAAGAGAGAGAGAGAGAGAGAGAGAGAACAGCCAGAGACATCTGAAAGAGTCCAGAGCAGAAGGAGAAAGTAGTAGATTAAACATGGCCAGCAGACAGGACCTGTCCAGAAGCAGGAGAAAAGAAAGAAAAGAAAAACCATAGAGGGAGAGTGTGAGAAAGCAGAGAGAGGAGAAAGAGGGAGACAGAGAAGGAACAAAATATCAGGGTTATAAGGAGAATGAGTAACTGAGGGGAAGGAAGCCCATGAGCTGGAAGGAGTATAAGGAAGGGGAGGAGGTGAAAGAGGCTAGGAGGATGCGTGGACTTTGAAATGTGTAACAGGTACTTATGATACCTGTTACTGGGGACCCTGAAGGCCAGCATGCACTTTGGTATGCTAATAGGCACTACAGATAGCCATTTGTCTCTTCTGGAATTTGGAAAAATGGAGTTTTCTTTGGACCTGACAACTCACACACATAAACTAAAAATAAATTAAAATAATAAACTCCCAGTGCTAGAAAGGGTTTAGTAGAGTCAGGTTGCCAACACTAGGATGCAGGGATATGCTTGTTTTAGGAGGTTTATGGCCTGTGTCAGTTTCTGGGGTTCCAGCTAATGGTTCATCTTCAGGTTCCTTCAAGGCCTTACATAAGAATTTAGCTACCATGATAAGCTGGGAAATCCAGATTCCAGAAGTTCCTCCATGACCAAGAATTCCCTCGGTTGCTTTATGGGTGGATTTCCAAGATAAGGAGCATCCTTGCAGTGACTAGAAAGACTCCCTATGTTTGGGGTTAGCATTAAGACACAGGAATTGGACCTTTTGAGGGAGATTTGGGCCTTAAAGGGGAAAACATTACATTCACATGAGGCTAGTTTTTGAAGAGTTAGAATATGCAGTCTTTAAAAAGATCTTGAAGGACTGAATTTAATTCCTCTCTTAACCATGTGGAAAAACACAACACAGAACCATAGTAGATGGAGAAAGCAGCCCTCACTCCACCCACAATCTGCTGGTGCCTTAATCTTGACTTGCCAACCTCCAAAAGCACAAGTAATCAATTTCTATTTTTGTTATAACTTACCAAAACTCAGGAATTTTTGGAGATCAGGAAGAAAACAGAATGCTCCATCACCCACAGCTATGGGAAGGATGATTTGATGTAGAGATAACTCTGGTTGACTTTTTTGTTTGTTTGTTTTTGTTTTTCAAGACAGTGTCTCTCTGTGTAGCCCTGGCTGTCCTGAAACTAACTCTGTAGACTAGGCTGTCCTTAAACTCAGAGATCCACCAGCCTCTGCCTCCTAAGTGCTAGGATTAAATAGGGGACCACCACCACAACTTTGTTTCTCCTGCTCATTTTAAATATATCAACTATTAACTCACTGGGATACTAAGAATGATTATTTGGATGAGAGCGCAGATGCCCATCAGGGACTCATATGTTTGAGTTTTTGTATTTGGTTCCAAGTTATTGTTTAGTAAGGATTAGGAGGTGTGGCATTGTTGGAGGAGGTTTGTCACTGAGAATGGGCATTGAGGTTTCAAAAGCGCAGGCCAGGCTCAACCTCTCTCTCTCTCTCTCTCTCTCTCTCTCTCTCTCTCTCTCTCTCTCTCTCTCTCTCTCTCTTTCTTTCCATGTCCTGTAGAACAGGATGTAAGTAAGCTCTTAACTGCTGCCTTAGCGCCATACCTGCCTGCTTCCATATTCCCTGCCATCACAGTCATGGGCCAACCCTCTGAAACTGTAAGCAAGTCCCCAGTTAAACGCTTTTCTTTTACAAACTGCCTTGGTCAAAGTGTCTCTTCACAGCAACAGAACAATAACCAAGACACTGGGTGACTTAGCAGACCCAATCTGGTGCTGGAGTCCCAGGAAGATCCTAAAGAGTTTCTGGTTTTCAATCCACATTGGAATCCAGAAGAAGCAGGCTCTAACACTAGCTAAGGAAGGCTCGGACTAGATGAGCTTACCAGTGAGAGTCAGAGCAAGCAGGCAGAAAAAGTACAAGCTTCCTTCTGCCAGCTGAAGGTGTGGCCCAGATGCAGGGTGCATCTGCTGACTCATATGATCCAGATTTAGGGAGAGTCTCCACCTCAAATAATTCAACCAAGGAAAATTCCTCTCAGGTGTGCCCAACTGCCTGGGTTTTAGTTAATTCCTAATATTCTCAAGTTGACAAGATTAGCCATCACAGCATCCCACGTCAACCAGAGACCACCATCCATTTCTCAGATTATTGAGTCTAATGAGAAGGGGATTGACTTTCTTTAGTGTGTATATGATGAGCTTTATAAGTAGATAGTTATGGCCAGGCAGTGGTGTCGCATGCCTTTCTTTCTTTCTTTCTTTCTTTCTTTCTTTCTTTCTTTCTTTCTTTCTTCCTTCCTTCCTTCCTTTCTTTCTTCCTTCCTTCCTTCCTTCCTTCCTTCCTTCCTTCCTTCCTCCCTCCCTCCCTTCCTTCCTTTCTTTCTTGTTTCTTTCTTTCTTTTTAATTTTATAATTTAATTTAATTTTACATATCAGCCACAGATTCACCTGTCCTCCTTCCTCCCGCCCCCCCTTGCCCTCCCCTCAATTCACCCCTCATTCCCATCTCCTCCAGGGCAAGGACTCCCCTGGGGATTCAGCTCACCCTGGTAGATTCAGTCGAGGCAGGTCCAGTCCCCTCCTCCCTTCACCCAGGCTGAGCAAAGTGTCCCAGCATAGGCCCCAAGCTCCAAAAAGCCAGCTCATGCACTAAGGACAGGTCTTGCTTGGGGGCCTCCCAAACTGAACCTGATAGAAGAGAAAGTAGGAAGTAGTCTTGAACACACTGGCACCAGAGATCACTTCCTAAATACAACACCAGTAGCACGGACACTGAGAGAAACAATTAATCAATGGGAGATCTTGAAACTGAGATGCTTTTGTAGAGCAAAGGACACAGTCAACAACACAGAGCGACAGCCTACAGAATAGGAAAAGATCTTCACCAACCCCACATCTGACAGAAGGCTGATATCCAGAATATATAAAGAACTCAAGAAATTAGACATCAAAATACCCAACAGTCCAATTAAGAAATGGGCTATAGAGCTAAACAGAGAATTCTCAACAGAGGAAGCTCAAATGGCTGAAAGACATTTAAGGAATTGCTCAACATCCTTAATCATCAGGAAAATGCAAATCAAAACGACTCTGAGATACCACCTTACACCCATCAGAATGGCTAAGATCAAAAACACTGAACACAGCTTATGCTGGAAAGGATGTGGAGCAAGGAAAACTTTCCTCCACTGTTGGTAAGAATGCAAGCTTTGTACAGCCACTTTGGAAATCAATATGGTGCTTTCTTAGAAAATTGGGAATCAACCTCCCCCAAGACCCAGCTATACAACTCTTAGGCATATTCCCAAAGAATGCTCAATCATACCAGAAGGGCACATGCTCAGCTATGTTCATACCAGCATTGTTTGTAATAGCCAGAACCTGGAAACAACCTAGATGCCCTTCAACTGAAGGATGGATACATAAAACGTGGTACATATACACAATGGAGTACTACTCAGCGGTGACACACGCCTTTAATCCCAGCACTCGGGAGGTAGAGCCAGGCAGATCTCTGTGAGTTTGAGGCCAGCCTGGGCTACCAAGTGAGTTCCAGGAAAGGCACAAAGCTACACAGAGAAACCCTGTCTCGAAAAAGCAAAAAAAAGAAAAAATTAGATAGTTATTAAAGTGTTAGGGAGCAAGCAAAAAAGGAACCATGCTTCCTGTCCACTAATAACTGAATATCAGTGTCTACAACCCACTGAAGAACAACACTCTGGAGCCTTTGCTGGCATAACCACCATTCCCTCTATTATTATTAAAGTGGAAAGCATCCTTCCTATGGTTTGGATGGCAGATGTCCCACAAAGAATCATATGTTTGAACAGGAGTCACTGTTTGGGGAAGGTGTGGATCTTAGGAACGGGGGCCTTGTCAGAAAAAGTCTGTCACTGGCAACAAGGGAGAACTGGATGCAACCAGCCTCCTAAGGTTCCTACTACCCTAGGTACCTGCCTTTCCTGATACCATGCCTTCCCTGTCCTTGAATGCAGAAACTGAGGAAATCAGCAGAATTTGTGCCCAGACATGGTTAGTTCATCTTTTGCTGCGAAGTCACAAGGAGCCATTGTGAAAAATGATAGATATACAGAACGCACTAGGGCTGGTTTCTGTCCATACAGTGTGGTAGCTGTTGGTTGGTGGATCTCCACACTGGTGAGTTCCACGAGGACTCTGCACAGCTGTTGAACCTCATCAGAGTGAGTTCCCTTCTGAGGCCATGGCTTTTGCAGCTTTTCTGTTTAATTATTCACTTATTGGTTTCAGGAATGATTGTCCTTACTCTTATTTTTCTTTATAATCTCCCACTTTTATTTTTGTATTCTTTCTTGATCTATGTCAGTTTCACTTTGATTTACCCTTTTCCACAATTAAAAAACATGCATTAGTTTATATTAACTGCACATCATGAGTAAGTAATCTCACAGTGACATTTCCATACATATCCATGAACTTTGAACACATTCCTCTCATCTCACTAACTCCTGCCCACTGACTCCAAGTCTCTGGTGCTTCTCTTTTTATTTCAGGACCTTCCTTTCTATGTTTTGTGGACTCATAGTCTAAGGACTGAGAGGCCACACTGGATGGTCTTTCTTCTTTCTTTTTTGGTTTTTTTTTTTTGGGGGGGGTGTTTTTTCTTTTCTTTCCTTTTTTCTTTTGTTTGTTTGTTTGTTTGTTTGAGACAGGGTTTCTCTGCATAGTTTTGGTGCCTGTCCTGGATCTTACTCTGTAGACTAGGCTGAAGACCAGGCTGGCCTTGAACTCACAGAGATCCACCTCTGCCTCCTGAGTGCTGGGATTAAAGGTGTGCACCACCACTGCCCGGCATTTTTTTGGGGGGAGTTGTTTTTTCTGTTTTGTTTTGTTTTGTTTTTTGAGACAGGGTTTCTCTGTGTAGTTTTGGTGCCTGTCCTAGAATTCTCTCTGTAGACCAGGCTGGTCTTGATCTCACAGAGGTCTGCCTGCCTCTGCCTCCCAAGTATTGGCATTAAAGGCACATGCCACCACCTCCAATCTTAATCTTTTCATCTCTGAGGAGAGGTGGTAGGTAGTAGGACCTTCATGGTCCAATACCAAAGCCCTTCAGTCTCCTTCCTGGATTTCCCAGGTGTTGATGAGGGAGGGCCTAACCTGTGGCTTTC
>NC_051065.1:101779787-101930677 GCF_004664715.2 Peromyscus leucopus | reverse complement strand
TGGCTATGAAGGCTTGAGATTACAGGGGTGTGCCACCGGGCTCTGACTAAACTCTTTAAGAGCTTGTTTGGAATGTCTCCAGGGTCGGGTAGCTACCTGTAAGTCGTTCACTAAAAATGAGTGACATCCTCTGCCAGGAAGGTGCCTGACTTTGACCCAGTGTGTGGTGTCAGAGGGACACAGCTGCTCCTGTGCCCTTGACTGTAACAAACAGTCCTGATCTGCCAGGGGAAGAAGACTTTCCTCTACCCCACGTGTCAGGGAAGACACAGTGCTGCCACGGAGCAGGAAGGGACATCTGTCTAGTAAGTCAGCCAGCCTCAGCTGCTGATTGAACAGTGGCACAGTGGTAGCTGATTCCCCACCCCGATACCCCAAACTGCTACTGATCAGCATCAACTTCAAATGCTGACGTTGAACAGTGGGCGGAGGGCAGCTGCTGGCATGAAGCATCTTGGAGCTCAGTGTTCATTTCTGCATACCCAGATCTTCTCTCTCTCTCTCTCTCTCTCTCTCTCTCTCTCTCTCTCTCTCTCTCTCTCTCTCTCTTCTTCAGCTAAAACAGTCCCAGGAACTCCTTGCTTTCCATGCTCCTAAAGACTCAATGACTTAGAGAGCCCCGAAGCCTTCCAGCATGTCATCTCACCAAGGAAGGTGAAGACACATTTAGTGAAAGAGGAAATGCTCTTTCCAGTGTGACAACCCTAGACAATGTCAGAGCCAAGGCCACAGTTAGGGCTCCAGATCGTGGTTCAGAGATTTCCCTTTTATCCCACATTGTTTCAATTCTTCCAAGTGTAGGAGTCTGTCTAATAAATTGTTAAAGTTTCTTTCCCTTCCTTACATCATCAACATGGGGATATGAATACAGTGTAGGAGTTGAATAATGGATGGAATATGGTTTGTTAGGTTCAGAATTAAAAAATCATGTGTGTCCAGGATCAGAGATGCTGAACACTGAGACAAATTTGGTTAGTCAGTTCCAGGGGAACCCCAAGACTCTATCAGGTGCTGATTGGCTGAGAGGGAGAATGACATCATGAAGCAGGTGAAAGCCAATAGGAATCTCAGAAGCCATGTATAAAAGGGACAGAGTGGACACCCTGCAGGAAGGCTAGAGCAGCCCTACATGGATGCCATCTGGGCAGCTGAAAGCACACAACCCAGACATAACAGTTCCCTTTTCCACGGAGAGAGTCACATGTTTCTTACAAGTGGTCATTGACCAAGTCATTTATCATTGACTTGTGATGTTCACTTTCAAACAGGTAACATCAGTATATGTTGTGTGGACAGATTAGGTCCTTGCTGGGGAAGAAAGGAGACCCCAGGCTGAGTAAAAACAGTCATTCTGAAAGCTTGTCGTTCAGTCTGATTTGCAAACTGACAGCGGCTGTCATGGACCAGAGATATGTTTGAAAAGCTCCTTTTGTGGCCCAGGTAGTAGCTCAGCAGTTAAAAACACTGACTGCTCTTCCATGCCACCTAGGTTCCTCCCAGCCACCATTTATTAGCACACATCCACAGGTAACCCCAGTTCCAAAGGATCCAATGCCCCCTTCTAGCCCCTTTGGACACCAGACATCCACATGGTGCACCTCCATGTGTATTTTTTAAAAAACCCACCTCTAACCATAAAGGGAGGAGAGAGGAGAATGGGGGAGTTCCTTTGGGGCTCAGTTGAGGAGAGTGATGTTCCCTAAGTGTAGCTGTCTAGGGTCCAAGCCTCCTGTCTGCAGATCTCTATTCTCCTCGAACCCTACCTTATTTGAGCTGGGCTGGGTCAGGTCATCCTCACATCTGTTTTCATTTCTATTTTTCTGCCTAACTGTAGGAATTGTTCCATGGATAAGTCCTGACTTTGCATGCTTTGCATACTCACGGAAGGACCTATGAAGATGAGTGCTGCACGCATAGATCCCCATTCATCTTTCCTAGTTAGGGTTCTCATGCTTATCATGAAGTAGGGATTCTTTGTGTGTGCACATGTGGAAGAGCTGGTAGTACAGAGACAGGGCCTAGAGAGCTATGATATTTTCAAACTTGTTTGGTTTTGTTTCTAGCTCAGCACCATACTTCAGATACCTGCGACTAAAACCCACAAAGCTTCTATGTAGCCCAGGCTGGCTTTGAACCCACAGATCCTCCACCTGCTCCTGTCTTTTGGGTACTGGGATTAAAGGCACATGACAGCACATCCTCCTTTATGGGACGATTCTGTAAGTCAGGATAATCTCTATTTCCTGTGTTCTCTTGGATATCAGGAGAATGCACAGCTGCCCGGGTCAGGGTGAGTGGTATAGTAAGACCCAACTTAGTGTGGTGTGGCAGTCAGCTCTCTGTCATGAAAAACACCCGAGATACCTAACTTAGAATTTTAAAGGTTTGTTTTGCCTCACAGGCACTTGGCCCTGCATTTTTGTCCTGTGGCAAGGGGAGGATGTCCAATGCAAGGGACACTCAGTGGAGCAAGTCCCTTCTCCATCACAGCACAACAAGGGAAAGAGGGGCTCGGGTGTGTAGCTCAGTTGGTGGTGTGCTTGCCTAGTGTGTGCAAAGCCCTTGGTTTGTTTCCAGCAACTTAAAATACTTGGTGTGATGATATGTGCTCCCAAATCCCAGTGTTTGGCAGGTGGAGGCAGGAGGATCAGAAGTTCAGAGCCATCCTTGTATACAGAGCAAGTACGAGAGGAGATATCTTGTCTATATAAAGAGAATGTGTGAGAGAGAGAGAGAGAGAGAGAGAGAGAGAGAGAGAGAGAGAGAGAGAGAGAGAGAGAGAGCTGGGTCCCTTTCAAGGACAATCTCCCAATGGTCAGAAGCCTAGGACCACTCCTAATGTTTCCACCCTCTAGTCATAGACCTCAGCTGGGACTAAAGCAGAAGCACATGGACTTGTGTGAGCATTGCTGATCCAACACAGCCTGTGGAAAGGTCATTTTCATAGCAATTTGATGCTTCCACATGGAAGTCTGCAGTTCCTCTGCTCCCTTCCTTGCCCTGAACCCTCTGTGTCCACTTTCTATGTTAGTTCTGTGTTCTGCAGCTGTGCTGAGTGTTGATACCTGAGAGTTTTCTAGTGGAGTCTTTAGATGTCATAGAGATTCATATCCTTCGCAAATACAGACACTTGGATTTCTGCCTTATTTCCCTTTCATTTCTTTTACTTGTCTTATGGCTCTAGTTAAGACTTCGGGAAGAATATTGAAAGAGAGTGGAGAAATTAGGCATCCTTAACTTGTTACTGATTTCTGTCTTTGAGTCCATTTATTTGGTGTATTATTGACTTTCATATGTTGAACCATTCCTGCACTTTTGGGATGAAGCCATGTTCATCACAGAGAATAACTCATTGCTGTTTTCTTGAATGCCACTTGCAAGTATTTTATTAATAGTTGTTGCATTTCTGTTCATCTCAGGTTAATTTGTAGTGAGTCGTTTGGTGCTTCAGATTTGAAGTAAAAGATCAATTTGGCTTTTGTAGTTCCTGAGAGATTTAGGCCACATTTGGGTGTTTTCCTGCCTGTTGGCATCTGTACCATTTGTTCTTAGGGCAACACACCAACAATTTTCTATAATTTCCAAAGGACTGTTTATTCTGTTAATGTCAACTCAGAATATGCTTAATTCTTGCATACAATCTTTTCAAAGGTAAACAGACTTTGTCTGGTAACATATGGCTTCTATTTCCAATTAGCAATTTTCTAATATTGACCTTTTAAATTATGGGAGACTTTTCATAATTATAATATGCATGGTTATAAAATTGACTAAAATATGACCATCAGCCAGAAATTTTAACTAGCAGTCATCTGCCCATTCATTCACTAAATGAATTCACTGTCATTCATTTTTTTAAAAATAACTGACTTCAGTCAGCTTCCACAGATCTAAGTTGCTGTGAATATTACCATGAGTGGATGGAAGGTACCTCCGGAATTATAAACTAAGGTAAACGTTTTAATTAGTGGCCACCATGAGTTCCCACAGTCTACTCAGGGACTTAGTCCACTGCTCTGACGTCAATGTCCAGTCCTTTGGTTCCTCTTGTAGGTGAATCAGAGATTCCGTAGCAGGCACAGGAGCCTCTGCCTGAGTGCTGTGGGAATCTTGCACTTGAGCTCCTCTTTTCTCTGTTCTCTCTGGTGTTTACTGAACGGAAAACCACGCTGTGCAAAGCTGTCGTGGCACCTGCTGTGTGGTGCCAGGAAAAGTGGCCGTCAGTGGGTGGGTGGACTGACAGTTTTTGGCAATTCGACAGGATTGTTAAAAACATTAGTGCGTGTTTTGTTCATCCCTGTATACATTTACAAGGATGTTCATTGCACAATTTTCTGTTACAGAAGATCAAAAATACAATCAATGCCCCCCCTCCAACACCTTGCAAACAGGCAAATGTCTGTAAATATTGGACAGGTTAAATGAACTGTGGTATGTTGACTTATATTCATTATCAGTGAAATACTCTGATGCTTTTAAAACTAGCATAGATATAAATATATATGTATATAACATATATATGGTGATATATTGTGTCCCCCAATATATTTTGAACCCTAATAAAACTTACCTGGGGCCAGAGAACAGAACAGCCACTAGATTAGACATAGAGGCCAGACAGTGGTGGCACTCACACTTAATCCTAGCATTCCAGAGGCAAAGATCCACTCAGATCTCTGTGAGTTTAAAGCCACACTGGAAACAGAGACAGGCATGGTAGCACACACCTTAATCCCAGGACTTGAGACCTGTGTCTTGCTTGGGAAAGACACACGCCTTTAATCCCAGGAAGTGATGGCAGGAAGCAGAAAGGTATACAAGGCATGAGGACCAGGAACTAGGGCTTTTAAGCTTTTAGGCTTCTTGGCAGCAGTTCAGCTGAGATCCTTTTGGGTGAGGACTGAGAGGCTCTCAGTCTGAGGAAACAAGATCAGCTGAGGAGTTGGCAAGGTGAGGTTAGCTGTGGTTTGTTCTGTCTCTCTGATCTCTCAGAATTCACCCCAATATCTGGTTCTGTTTTTTTTTTTTTAATTAATAAGACCTTTTAAAATTTGCATTACATGCCGGGCAGTGTTGGCCACACCTTTAATCCCAGCACTCGGGAGGCAGAGGCAAGCGGATCTTTGTGAGTTCGAGGCCAGCCTGGTCTACACAGCGAGATCCAGGAAAGGCTCAAAGCTACACAGAGAAACCCTGTCTTGAAAAAAACCAAAAAAAAAAAAAAATTTGCATTACATAAATATGTGTGTGTGTAGTATATATGTATGTACACATTTGGAGGCAATGTAAATGTAGTGTTTGCCTTTGTATAAAATGATTACATATAAGTGTGAAAGTAAACAGTATGGACAAATGTCTACATTTGACTACACTGTAAAGAACACACAGGCACCTGTGGCGGGTGGAGGAGGATTGAACTTGTGTTCCTGTCCTGAGGAATCCGAGAACCCCAGAAGGGAGGGCTACCAAGCATACCTGCACTGCTCGTCTTGAGCTACAGAGGGCGCTGTGGGACCAAAGTCAGGCTGACCAATCGAGCTCTTCTGGTGCCTCCACGCCTGTCATCACCGTGAGTCACTCCACCTGTACACTAGCGATGACAGGACCCCGAGTTCCTGCTTGATCTAGGGGCATCTTCCGGTCGCCCGGAGGTCGCTGTTCTGGTGGTTGGTTCTGTCCCGCGTTGGGTGGGCGGCATTCTGGTGCCCACATGAGCGGTGGCCCCAGCTGGGGGCCTGGACTTAGCTGGCTGTGCCCCACAAAAGAAGGGCAGAAACCACATCCCGAATGGCAAGGCGCTCTGTTCCAGTTTTGGCAGCCCTGGGTCACCCTTTTTTCCGTGACCTTGATCTCTTCCACCTCCCAGAGTTCTTAGCGCTGCAGCTCCGCCTTGTGGGGTCTCCTTTGTCTGTCTGTCCGGACTGGAATTTGTCTTCTGTCTGTGGAGCTCGGGCCAGTACGGAAGGCAGAGGGGCGCGGCTGCCTGTAATGGGTCGCCCCTTGATCACAGGGGCCACAGTCCTCAGGTCGCCTTTAATCCCAGCACTCAGGAGGCAGAGCCAGGCAGACCTCTGTGAGGTCGAGGCCAGTCTGGTCTCCAAAGCGAGTTCCAGGAAAAACAACAACAACAACAACAACAACAAAAAAAAAAACCCTTGGAGCTTTCTACTGATGGAATTGATGTCAGTTATGTGTAGACTGAAGACACTTTTCAGTGAAAAGATGGAATTTGAGCCTTTTCAGCCTGTGTGCATGTATTCATTACTCCTAATATTTTCATTAATATTTTAGGTTGTAGTGGTATTTGCATTACCTCCTTTGGGCTGAGATGGCTCAGCAGTTAAGAGCACTGACTGATGCTCCAGAGGACCCAGGTTCAATTCCCAGGCACACCAGGAAGAAGGAAACACGTGACCTCTCTCTCCTCTCCTTTGAAGAGGTCACATAGGAAGGCAAGAAGCACCGCCTCCTCCTTCTGGCCATCGAGCCCAAGGTCATGGGCAGAGCAAACACCACTACAGCAGGTCCAGGTTTGCACAAGTACAGCTCAGAGGTGGCACCCTGTGAGTCAAAAGTTCAGCCACTGGGATTCCCTGCATGAGCCAATCTCCCATGGTGGCACCACAAAGGGGACACAAAATCTCTTCTCCATCCTCTGGCCACAGCTGACTGGAAGCTCTGACCATGGAATTTATCGTCAACCTGATTGGATGGAATGTCATTTCTGGGTGAGACCATGAGGTGTTTCTAAGGAAACTGAGATGTGGGTCCAAGGGCTTTGTGGACAAGGTCCATTCTCAACATGTGTGGGTACCATGAAGCCAGCTGAGAACCACACCGGAAAAACAGGCTGAGGCATTTCCTCTGTGTCTCTCCTGGGACTACCATGCACTCCTCTGTCCTTAGACCTCAGAACTCCAGATCTCCTGGACTCTGAGTTGTGGCCTTATGTTTCCTTGAGTCCTCTGGTCTCTGGCTCTACCTTTCAGAAGTAGACCTAGCCAAGCTACCAGTGTTCCAGAGTCTCCACCTTGGAGGAAGTCTGTTGTGGGAATGTTCAGCCATGTAGGCCAATCTCTCTAAGTGCAGCCCTGAAGAACTGGACTTAGATATCAAAGGGTGTTGCTGTCATCCTGTGGTCCATGCAGAGACTTGTCTCAAGGGGAGAACTACACAGAGTTCCCTCTATGGAAATGTAGGCATAGGATGACCTCTTGAGAGCCTAGGACTACAAGGTTGTAAATGAATACCTGCAGCCTGGAAAAGCTGCAGTTCTGAGATTCCAACTATGAGCAGCTGATAGACTAGCCGAGCAGGGTCATAGCAGCAAGGTTCTGGATATAGTTAGGTTCAGTCACCCCTTTCCCGTTTTTTTTCTCCCCTCTGAAATGAAATGGAATACCTTACTACTATTCCTCCACTGGTGGATTGCTGACTTCACAGCCTCGAAGATGAAATGAGGACCACTTCTACACAAGGCCTTTCCAACTGGGGAACCAGAGGTGATTTTGCTGGCCTTGTGAGCATTGCACATTTCCAGCCTGAGTGGATAATGCTCATATATATGCCGGAGGCCAAATATTTTAGAATACTACTTCTTCACCCCAAGTGGCTGATGCTGACTGGGAGTTACATCTTTCTGAGTGGCACTTTCTACAGTCCGGAGTCCACCTCAATGAAATCTCTAGACAATTGTTTCAATTTTTTCAACTCATGCCAGAGGGCAATATACTGGGCCAACTCCTATTCTTGATTCTTGTGCAGAGAGAAAAAATATTTAGACTTACAGTTTATATCTTAGAAAAAAAAGTCTCCTCGGCATGGAGAGTTCAAAAACATAGTTCCTTGTGGTCTGATTTTCCAGCACAGAATCCATGTTCCCCTGGATACCCTGAGAGCCATGGAGCGCAGCCACCACATCCTTACTGAATTACCATATAGCTGTCGTTAGGAGCAGCTAAGTCTAATACCCTTAGTACCCCACTGCTCTTTTTTGTGTTTGTGTTCATATATATGGGTGTGTGTGTGTGTGTGTGTGTGTGTGTGTGTGTGTGTAGCATAACCATCGACTTTAAGCGTCCATCTTCAGTTGTGGTCTACTTTATTCTTTCTGGGAGAGAGCCTTGCACTGGTGTTGAAACTCAGTGATTTGGAGGACTTGCTGGCCAACACGGCACCTGTCTCTGCCCTCCAGTGCTGGGATTACAAGTGTGCGCCACCCTCCTGCTTTATCACCAGGATTGTCGTCAGCATGGTTGGTCCTTGGGTTCTGGCCTAGAGCTCAAGTCCTCGAGCTGCCTGGAAAGCACTTTATGGCCTGAGGATCTCTCAAGCCTGAAGTCTTGGTGCACCTTCATTGTCTGTATCCAATAACCTGTCATCTACAGTTCCATTCTGTAGCTTTGCCAACATGTATATTCTGTATCCCAGGAAAGGCTGAACAGGAAGCATTACACCTGCTGGCTGGCAGTCTATTGGATTTGAACTGAAAATAAAGCCTCCATTTTTTTTTCTGATGAGCACATGAATTAAGTGACATTTAAGACAACACAAAATACTAAGTAATAAACTTCTTTTACTCAGGGGTTTGGAGATATATGATACAGAGCTGTTCAGTCCTGTTGACCATCAACACCAGCCCAGGAAACAGCTATAAAGTAGTGTGTAGCTGCCGATGGTTGTGGCTTGAGTTTTTCTGCCTGGCCCACAGTCAGGACAAATCTCTGCCACCCGCCAGTTGTCATGGCGGCAGCTGCAGTGTCTCTGGTCATGGCGGCGGCTGCAGCATCTCTGGTCATTGCAGCGGCTGCAGCAGTCCTTCTGCCTTCCTGGGCCTTTTATTTCTCCTCTCTGCTAGACCCGCCTATCTTTCCTGCCTAGCCACGGCCGATCAGGTTTTATTTATTAACCAATCAGAACAACTTGACATACAGACCATACCCCAGCACAGCCAAGTGCAGACCATCTCAAACACCTGCACTCAGGCCCATGGTCCTAATCATCCTCTATACGGACCTGCTGGGTAACGCCACAAGGAACCCAAGAAGGGGCTCCCACAGGACATACAGAACATCCCACAGCAGATGGTGTGTATTCCTGCCCAACATGGGAGCACTGCCCATACCTAGGTGTTTCTCCACGAGCTAAAACTACCTATTCCCAACAGATCCACTGCATACTACTGGGAAGGTCAGTGACTACACAAAACTTTGGGGATAAGTACATGATCCAAAATTCCCACTCCTGATCTGAAACACCTTATGCTCTGGTGACAATATTCACTGTGGTCAGGTTGCCTGCTCTTGATATGACAGAAAGGTCATAGATGTCTGTCCTCAAGTCATCCTCTTGGACACATAGGCTCACTCTGAGAATCCTCTATATCACTATTTGGTGAACAACTTTTTTGAGTAACTGGCCCCCCAAATGAACTTTCCCATTAAATAAAAATCTTCACTGGTGTGGCACAGCGCAACCCAGGACACATTCTGGGAAGCCAATACACTGCCTTCCTGTCTCGGTACAGCTCACACTGACCTTGTCTGCCGCATGCCATTCATACTCACGGGGCTCTGTAGGCCCTGGGGTTTCAGCTGCTCAGCTTTGGAAATAGGATTTTATTTAGAGTCTGTGATACAAAGCAGAAATGGAGAATCAGGATAGTTCTGTTGTCAGCTAAGAGAGAAAGAAGGCAGTAAGTTTACTATAATCTCTAGAGACTGCCTTCTGTAAGTCTAACTGGAAAACAAAAAGAACCCATGTTCTAGAATGAAGCCTGAAACAGGAGTTGCAAACCTGGGTAGTTTTACTACCAGGAAGCCAAGCTCATCCCTACCCTGAGTTTGCTCTTCTGTAGAACAGAGCTGGAGAGCTATGCACCTACTCAGTGCATAATAACCTGTGAAGATCAAGGAAATTATGCCAGGGAAATCCCTCCTGAGGCCCTGAGCTCCTTTGAGTCATGGGCAACTCTTCAGATCCTAGACTACTGAAGTGGAAACTAGACATGACAGATAAGACCTTTCCCATCATCCCTTTCCTCAGTCACAAAGTGCTCTTGTCACTGGGACTTTAGGAGTCATTTCTTCATGACAGCCTTGAAGTCTTGTATTCATGTGCCTACTCAAAATGGTGAACAGCTCAAGAAAGGGCTTACTGCGATGAGACACAGTATCAGGCTTTCTTTTAGGCTACCAACCAGCTCCCAAATCATAACATGGTGTAGTTGTAAGTTTTCCCGTGTGCTGCCCAGTCCTATAGTTGCTCAGACCCAAACAAACACACAGAAGCTTATATTATTTTCAAACTATATGGCTTAATGGCTCAGTCTTCTCACTAGCTAGCTTTTACACCTTAAATTAACCCATTTCTGTAAATCTATACTTTGCCACATGGCTTGTGGGTACTGGTACTTTACATCTTGCTTCTCATGGCGATGGCTAGCAGCATCTCCTCTGCTCTGCCTATTTCCTTCCTCTCTCTCTAGTTGGAATGTCCCCCCAACCTTATTCTGCCTCACCATTGGCCAAACACCTTTATTTATCAACCAATCAGAGCAACACATATTCATAGTATACAGAAAGAAATCCCACAGCAACATGGAGACTTAATATTAGTATATGAATGTTCAGCCTTATCTTAGCTATCATTTTAATATGAGTACAGGCCATGTAGGAAGGAGCAGTAGAGGGACAGAAGACTTGGGAATGGGGGAGAAGGTCTGAAGGCCAAGCCTCAGAGCACAGTCCTGTAGTTGGATTTTTCTTTGGGCTGCCAACTAGCTCCCAAATAAAGACATGGAGACTTGTTATTAATTATGAATGCCCAGCCTTAGCTTGTTCCACTAGCTCTTATACCTTAATTTAAGCTGTTTCTCTTCATCTACATTTTGCCTCAGGGCTTTTTACCTTTCTTTTGTTCTGTATGTCCTGCTCCATGTGTGGCTGAATGGCCACAGCCTAGCTGGCTGGCCCCGGGTGTCTCCTTCTCTTTCTCCCCTGTTCTCCCTCTATTTTGAGCCTAGATTACTCCTCCTACCTATTTATTCTCTCTGTCCATTAGACCTGCCTATCCTTACTCTTTAGCTATTGACCATTCAGCCTTTTATTAAGACCAAGAATTCCCTCAGTTGTTTTATGGCTGGGTTTCCAAGATAAGGAACATCCTTGCAGTGACTAGAAAGGCTCCCTATGCTTGGGGTTAGCATTAAGACATAGGAATTGGACTTTTTGAGGGAGATTTGGGGCTTAGAGGAGGAAACATTACGTTCACATGGGGCTAGTTTTTGAAGAGTTAGAATATGCAGTCTTTAAAAAGATCTTGAAGGACTGAATTCAATTCCTCTCTTAACCATGTGGAAAAACACAACACAGAACCACAGTAGATGGAGAAAGCAGCCCTCACTCCACCCACAATCTGCTGGTGCCTTAGTCTTGACTTGCCAACCTCCAAAAACACAAGTAATCAATTTCTATTTCTTTTATAATTTACCAAAACTGAGGAATTTTTGGAGATCAGGAAGAAAACAGAATGCCTGAATATGGCCCCATCCACTACAGCTATGGGAAGGATGATTTGCCGTATAGATAATTCTCATTGACTTTTTTGTTTGTTTTTGTTTTTCAAGACAGGGTCTTTCTGTGTAGCCCTGGCTGTCCTGAATCTAACTCTGTAGACCAAGCTGTCCTTGAACTCAGAGATCCACCAGCCTCTGCCTCACAAGTGCTAGGATTAAACGGGGGGACCACCACTCAGCAACTTTGTTTTTCTTGCTCATTTTCAATATATCAACTATCAACTCACTGGGATAATAAGAATGATTATTTGAATGAGAGTGCAGGTGCCCATCAGAGACTCATATGTTTGAGCTTTTGTATTTGGTTCCAAGTTATTGTTTAGTAAGGATTAGGAGGTGTGGCATTGTTGGAGGAGGTATGTCACTGAGGATGGGCTTTGAGGTTTCAAAAGTGCATGCCAGTTCAACCTCTCTCTCTCTCTCTCTCTCTCTCTCTCTCTCTCTCTCTCTCTCTCTCTCTCTCTCCTCTCTCTCCCCATCCTCCAAATCAGACATGTAAGCTCTTAACTGCTGCCTTAGCACCATGCCTGCCTGTGCTATGTTCCCTGCCATGACAGTCATGGGCCAACCCTCTGAAACTGTAAGCAATCCCCAGTTAAATGCTTTTCTTTACAAACTGCCTTGGTCAAAGTGTCTCTTCACAGCAATAAAACAATAACCAAGACACTGGGTGACTTAGCAGACCCAATCTGGTGCTGGAGTCCCAGGAAGTTCCTAAAGAGCTTCCAGTTTTCAGTCCACACTGGAATCCAGAAGAAGTGGGTTTTAACACTGGCTAAGGAAGGCTCAGACTAGATGAATTTGCCAGTGAGAGTGAGGGCAAGCAGACAGAAAAAGTACAAGCTTCCTTCTGCCAGCTGAAGGTGTGGGCCAGATGTAGGGTGGATCTACTGACTCATATGATCCAGAATAAGGGAGAGCCTCCAGCTCAAATAATTCAACTAAGCAAAATCTCTCTCAGGTGTGCCCCACTGGCTGGGTTTCAGTTAATTCTTAATATACTCTAGTTGACAACATTAGACATCACAGACTCCCAACGTCAACCAGAGACCACCATCCATTTCTCCATAGTCTGAGTCTAATGAGAAGGGAATTGACTTTCTTGAGTGTGTATATGATGAGCTTTATAAGTAGATAGTTATTAAAGTGTTAGGGAGCAAGTGAAGGAGGAACCATGCTGCCTGTCCACTAATAGATGAATATCAGTGTCCACAACCCACTGAAGGACAACACTCTGGAGCCTGTTGCTGGCATAACCACCACTCCCTCTATTATTATTAAAGTGGAAAGTATCCTTCTTATGGTTTTGATGGCAGATGTCCCACAAAGAATCATGGGTTTGAGCAGGAGTCACTGATTGGGGAAGGTGTGGATCTTAGGAATGGGGGCCTTGCCAGAAGAAGTCGGTCACTGGCAACAAGGAAGAACTGGATGCAACCAACCTCCTCAGGTTCTTAAGTACCTGCTTTTCCTGCTAACATGCCATCCCTGTCCACAAGTGCAGAAACTGAGGAAATCAGCATGATTTGTGCCCAGACATGGTTAGTTCATCTTTTACTACGACGTCATAAGGAGCCATTGTGAGGAATGATAGATACCTGGCCATATACAGAATGCACTAGGGCTGGTTTCTGTCCATACAGTATGGTAGCTGTTGGTTGGTGGATCTCCACACTGGTGAGCTTCACGAGGACTCTGCACAGCTGTTGAACCTCATCAAAGTGAGTTCCCTTCTGAAGCCATGGCTTTTGTGGATTTTCTGTTTATTTATTCATTTATTGGTTTCAGGAATGATTGTCCTTACTCTTATTTTTCTTGATAATCTCCCACTTTTATTTTTGTACTCTTTCTTGATCTATGTCACTTTCACTTTGATTTACCCTTTTCCACTATTAAAAAACATGCATTAGTTTATATTAACTGCACATCATGAGTAAGTAATCTCACAGTGACATTTCCATACATACCCATGAACTTTGAACACATTCCTCTCATCTCACTAACTCCTGCCTACTGACTCCAAGTCTCCAGTGCTCCAGGCCCTCCCACTCTATGTTTAGTGGACTCCTAGTCCAAGGACTGAGAGGCCACATTGGATGCTCTTTCTTTTTTTCTATTTTTTTTTGGGGGGGGCTGTTTTTTTTTTCAAGACAAGGTTTCACTGTGTAGCACTGGTGTCCTGGAACTCATTCTGTAGACCAGGTTGACTTCAAATTCAGAAATCAGAGTGGCTCTGCCTCCCTGGTGCTGGATTAAAGGCGTGCATCACCACTGCCTACCTAGAGGGTATTTAAGGAAGGGCACCCATTGTGTCTGTGCTTTAGGAAAAAGTCTCCTCCTGGGAGATTAACTTAGGCTGGCAGGTCAAAAGTCATGGCTCTGAGCAGGTCAGAGATGAGATTCCATTTTTTGATGTTATGTATGGAACAGGGCAGCTGAAAAGAATTAAAAAAGAGAAAAAATGAAAGTCTAAAAAGAGCCTGTTCTTTGAGGAAGAAAAGAACTTTCCTTGGTGGGATTTACCACACCCTGTCCCTCCACCATCTTCTGTCCTTCTGTCTGATGGAAGCTGTCCTTGCATGGGTCATTTTCATTTTCTAACTTAAGTGGGGTGCAATCACAGGACTAAAGCTGTGTGCTATCACACACAGAGGATGGGGACAATCATGATTTTGAAGCAAAGGATCAGTTCTGCTGGCCTAAGAGCACAAAGAACATGTCCAGGAACAAAACTACCTAGTGCTGGAATCATGCCCAGCACCCCACAGACCCACCCCAAACGCCTGTCCCTTTGGAAAAGGAGGGGACATTTCATTGACAAGGACAGTCTTTACCTGATTTTCCCAAACCTGGCCTTGAACAAAACTCCTAATCTTTTCTTTGTTTGTTTATCCAGACAGGGTTTCTCTGTGTGTGGTCCTGGCTGTCCTGGAATTCTCTCTATAGACCAGGCTGGCCTTGATCTCACAGAGGTCTGCCTGCCTCTGCCTCCCAAGTACTTGCATTAAAGGCATGTGCCACCACTTCCAATCTTAATCTTTTCATCTTTCGGGAGAGGTGATAGGTAGCAGAACCTTCATGGTTTCAACCAACACCAAAGCCCTTCAGTCTCCTTCCTGGATTTCCCAGGTGTTGATGATGAGGGAGGGCCTATCCTCTGTGGCTTTCAGAAACCTAATACCTGATAGAGAACTGGCAAGTAGGACTTGAGTGCCCATTGCTGGACAGTACCCATGTCTCCCTTTCATTGTGTGATGATTTGGTTTGTTAGGATTGCTAGCCAGTGCTTAAGTGTGGAATGTGTAGACACATGATGCCTTCAGGTGGTGTGAACGTTTTCTTGACAGAAAACATCCTTCTTGACCTCTTGTAAACTTCCATCCAGTTTCTTTGGCTCATGTCGCATAGCTGGTTCTGGGTGGGTCCTGTGAGGTCCATCTAATGTGCAGAACCAATGACTTCTGATGGGAGGTGACAGCAGCATAGCTTCAAGAACATGGAAAAGGCTGCCCACAGCCCTCCCACCTCAGTTGCTGATGTCACACTCACTGGGTCCATGTCCTGTGTCTCACAGCAAACGATATTTCTGAATCAGTGGGAACCTCGATCGTGTACAAAACAAAAGCAGTCCTTGCTCTTCTCTTTGCTTTTGCTTTTTGGTTTGGTGAGACAGGGTCTCCTGTAGCACAGGCTGGACTCAAGACCACTGTGGAGCCAAAGATGACCTGAATTGCTATTCCTCCTGCCTCCACTCTCCTAGCTTTCATAATTGCCATATGCTCACCTTTATGAGACTTGGTTGTTTCTCTGTCAGTTTAGTGGCCTCGCCTGAATCTACTGATATTTTAACTACCATCGGTGCCCCCGAGGCCCCAGAGGCAGCACCCCACCATACAGATTGAGGCCTAGCAGGATTTCTGGTCCCACTGGTACCAGCTCAGCCACAGCCGCCAAATGTAAGTTTTAACTAAGACTATTGTTCTATTTACCAATAAGGACTCGAGAATCAGGTGTTGGGGAGAAAACCTAAACCTGCTAGATGACAGAGGTCAAGAAGCAACCAGAAAACCGTCCTTTTTGGCCAGAGACCCAAGGAGAAAAGGGTCTCTACACTTGTCCTAAACCAAAAAGACCCAAATCTCTAAGTCCCTCCCTCCTCCTTCCTGTGCATCTCTCTATCCATATTCCTGGCTCCTCCTTCCTCTCTGTGGCTAATTCCTGTCAACTAGTTGCTGGCTCCACCACCTGACCCAAGTTTAATTTTATTACCAGTCTGAGTTTCTCAGTGCCATCAAATATCCCATAACACTTTCCTGTTTTTCCCATTGAGTTCCTATATAATGTACATCAGCTGCCCTGAAGGACTCCTCTCAGGCTGGACACAGCGTGTTGTGTCATGTCTAATTGT
This sequence comes from Peromyscus leucopus, assembly GCF_004664715.2. Lineage (NCBI taxonomy): Eukaryota > Metazoa > Chordata > Mammalia > Rodentia > Cricetidae > Peromyscus > Peromyscus leucopus. Next base: position 101,914,694 of record NC_051065.1, on the reverse strand, counting down.
GAGGGGTGTGTGTGTGTGTGTGTGTGTGTGTGTGTGTGTATGTGTGTGTGTGTGTGTGTGTATAAGTGTGAGATTGTGTCTGTGTCCTGCCAAGTTTCTGTTGAAACATCAGTCACAAAACAACAGTATTAAGATCTGGGGGCATGCCGGGTGGTGGTGGCACACGCCTTTAATCCTAGCACTTGGGAGGCAGAGCCAGGCGGATCTCTGTGAGTTCGAGGCCAGCCTGGGCTACCAAGTGAGTTCCAGGAAAGGCACAAAGCTACACAGAGAAACCCTGTCTCGAAAAACCAAAAAAAAAAAAAAAAAAGAAAAAAAGAAAAGGGCTTGATAGACTGAGTTCATGCTTTTCCTTGACCACGTGAGAATACATACAAAGTACCAATTAGAGTTAGAAAGCAGCCCTGTTACACACTCAATTTGTTTGGTATCTTGATCTTGCTTTGCCAATGTCCAGATGCACAAGCAACCAATTTCTGTTGTTTATAAACGAAGGCATTTTGTTTGAGAGCAGAAGGCCTAGGGTGTTGTCTATAGGGTTCTGGCTGACAAGTACTTTCTTGATCATTTTGAACATACCAGGCCACTGTCTTCTGGAATTCTGAACTTTGGTGAGAAGTCTCAGGAACAATGGGGACCATATGACAAATGGTGTCAACTTTCTCTCAGCCCCACAGATGTTAGTCCTAGGTCCTGGGGTGCCATGGAAAAGAGTATTTTCTCACAACATCCCAATGTAGTCAGGAGCTGTCATCCTATAGGACCCACCAATCTGAGTTTAAAGACAAATAAGTTGAATTCTTTGAGAGTAGACATGATGAGTTATTACAAACTTGTCACAGAAGGCTAGGGTCCAAATGAAGAGCAAAACACTCTCCACCTACTAAGGGGAGACTATCAGTCTGTAACTGAGGCAGGGCCAATGCTCTGGAGCCATTGTCATTCTTAGGACTCCTTGTTTTATTATTAAAGTGGAAGGGTCCTTGTTAAGGTTTGGGTGTCAATGCCCCACAAAGAATCGAGTGTTTGGACACTGGTCCCACCAGGTGACACCATTTGGGGAATTTTTGGACCTCGGGAAGTGAGCCTAGCAGGAAGAAATGGGTCACTGGGAAACACTGAGGACAGCCATTTGAGTGTAACCAGGCTCCTCAGGCCCCTACTGCCCTGCTGGCCAGACCAGTGAGCTGTGCCGAGCCCTCATTGGTCCATTTCTTGCTGTGATGTCACAATGACAGACACCTGTGCACTCACAGCTCTGGCTGAGGCTGCCTCCTGTCCTTACAGTGCAGGAGCTGCTGGTTGGTTGGAGAGGTGGTGTTCGGCACTGGTGAAAGAAAGAGTTGACTTGGACTTTCGGGAGCTGTTGGACTCCGACACTGTGAGTTACTCTCCAAGTCTGTTGACTTTATTTGGTTTCTTGTTCTCAGTGAATTTGTCTACCGGCTTGCTTTGTTTTTGCGCTTACTTTTTCATGTTCTTTATTATCTTCTTTTTGATTTTCTATTCTTTTTGGTGTGTATAAGTAATTCAAGACAGGGTTTCTCTGTGTAGCTCTAGGCTTCCTGGAACTCACTCTGTAAACCAGACTGGCCTTGAACACTGAGATCTGCCTGCCTCAGCCTCCTGAGTGCTGGGAATAAAGGCATGTGCCACCACTGCCCACCAGTTTTTATTCATTTTTAGGTTATATTTAGTGAGGTAGAACACTTGATATTTTTATTTTATGGGTATGAGTATTTTGTCTCCATGTATATCTGTGCACCATGAGCCTGGTACCCGTGGAGGTCACAAGAGGGAGACAGATGAGCTGAAGCTCAAGTAACAGGTGGTTATGAGCCACCATGTGGCTGTTGGGCACCTAACTGGGGTTCTATGAAAGAAGCAGGAGTTGCTCTGAAACACTAAATCATCTCTCCAGCCCCTCTGTGTTTATCTTTACCTCTTCGTTTATTTTTTTCATGTTTTTCTTCATTTATTCATCCTATTTCAAGCCTTTTCTTGGTATGGAACATGGCACATAGAAGCCATTTAGTTATGACAATCACAGGAACACCTGTAATGCATTTTTGATCACATTAATCATGTGATTAACCTGTGCTGTTATGCTTTCTTCTCCCACTTCCCCTCCACTTTCCTAGAAAACCCTTTTTAAATTGACGATCCCCTCCTGTTCCCAAATCCCACTGAGGAGAGAAAACAAGCGGCACATTTGCAGGACTGGCTTTTCCCAGGTAAAGCATCTGCTCCAGTCTGTCCTTGTTGAGCACCCCAGTTTCATCCTGGATGGCTTCCCATGGCTTGACTGTGGCACTCTTGCCCTACATTCCGTTTCTATATTGTGTAATTTGTCCTCTAAGCATGCAGAGCAATCCTTGCAAGGATCGTTGTGTGTTTTAACCATCAAGTATGGCCTTATTAATGTGTTGTGGAATTTGGTGAGAAGTATTAGTACTATTATTAAGGACTTTCACATCCATATTCATCATGGAAACAGCCTTTTTTTTTCTTAATAGTGTCCTTTCCTGGCTTTTGGCATGAATGAGTTTGGAACTGTTAAGTCCTTTCTATTTTGTGCAGTTCTTTAGGGGCTGGACTGACTCATCAGTTAGTGCCTGGTCCTGGGCTTTTCTGTGCAGTCTTTTTTTCATAAATATTTCAATCTTGCTGAAATTTGTATCTACAAATTTCTCAATTTCATCCACACTTTCCAATAAATGTGGGTTTAACAAACAGATTAATTTGCGCGGGGGGCATAGGTTGGAGAGATGGGCCATCATGTACTGTTCTTGCAGAAGACCTAGGTTTGCCTCCCAGCACTCCCATGACCCACCATAACTGCTTGAACTCCACTTCTAGGGGATCTGATGCCCTCTTCTGACCTTCTAGGTCATGGAAAAGAAATCATACAAAAAGACTTTTGTGGTGGTATTGTGTTCACCAAAATATTGTGTACTCTAATAAATTTATCTGGGGTCAGAGAACAGACAGCCACTAGATACAAAGGCTAGAAAATGGTGGCACTCACACCTTTAATCCTAGCATTCCAGAGATAGAAATCCCTCTGGATCTCTGTGAGTTAAAGGCCACATTGGAAATAGCCAAGCATGGTGACACACGCCTTTAATCCCAGAAAGCCAGCCTTTAATCCCAGGGAGTGGTGGTAGAAAGTAGAAAGATATATAAGGCATGAGGACCAGAAACTAGAAGCTTTTGGCTGGTTAAGCATTTGGCTGGATAAGCATTCAGGCTTTTAAGCAGCAGTTCATCTGAGAGCCATTGGGATGAGGACACAGAAGCTTCCAGTCTGAGGAAACAGGACCAGCTGAGGAATTGGCAAGGTGAGATAGCTGTGGCTTGTTCTGTCTCTCTGATCTACCAGCATGGACCCCAATAACTCGCCTCAGGTTTGATTTTATTAATAAGAACTTTTAAGATTCCTGCTACATCTGGCGCCCAACGTTCGTGGTACGAATTCATGAAAAAGCTGTTTGCCTGTGGCCTTGTGAGCCCCAGCTCAGGCCCAAGCTATACTCAGGCGGTTGTGGTGGCACATGCCGGTTGGTTTTGCTGAAGGAGGCAGAGGCAGTAGGATCCCGAGTTTGAGACCGGCCTAGGAGGCTTGGGAGAAGCTTTGGCCCGGACTTAGCCACAAACAGTGGTGGGACCATGGAAGCAGTGGCTACTGCTCCACGTTGCCAGCTCCTTCTCATCATGTTGGTGACTGCGGTGATGCTGCTACCTGGGACGAAGGGTTTACCGCTGCCTTTTCAGAGAAGAATTGCCAGGACCATCGTGTTACAAGAAAGCATCGGCAAAGGTCAGTTTGGAAAAGTTTGGCAAGAAAAATGGTGGGGAGAAATTGCTGTGAAGATTTCCTGTACTAGGGAAGAATGTTCATGGTTCCGAGAGAGAGAGAGAGAGAGAGAGAGAGAGACATTTATCAGACTGTGATTGCTCCAAACCACAGAGGAGGCAAAAAAAAAAAAAAAAAGGATGCAGGAAACCATGACCACGCCTAACAGTGACTTTGAAATCTTCAAAAAGATGACAGGATCCTACAACGATGATTCCACATGGACTATGATAAAGCCATTAAGCCGATTAACACCATGGAAAAATCGACTTTGGACTACAAACTGGTCAGAACAATTTTGAGAGAACTTGTTGAGATGATCCAGCCTGACAGACTACTCAAACAAGGACTTGAAACAAGCCCTGAACTTTCCTTTTATGCAGAGACTGGAAAAATGATAGAGGACTTGATGATTAACCCCAAAATTTTCTTTTCAAGATTCCCTAAAGATATCATCACCCCTAGAAAGCAAAAAGAAAAAGAGAATATAGATATGAGATAGATCATCGAATCTACTCTGAGAAAAAAGATAAAGAAATAATAGGATAAATAGGTAGATCACTGAATCTACACTGAAGAAAAAGGGGAAGATATAAAAATGACAAAAGGTAGACTAATGAATCTATTATGAAAAGAAAAAAGAGAAAATATGGATATGATAAGAAAAAAAGGGAGATTATGGAATCTACTTTTAAAAAGGAACTACTTGTTTTAAATAAGATAAGTAATGAAAATTTTTTGGTCTCAGTTTATCAGATGTTACTGGACTGGACATTGTTAATATATATAATGGAGTTTTTTGTCTGGATCTGTCAAATGTTAATGGACTAGACATTGTTAATGTAATCTTGACTAGATACTGCATATACTTATTGAAGATAGTTTTTCTTGTATTAGTTATAAGCTTTTTTAATTTTAGACAAAAAGAGAGGAAATGTGGTGGTATTGTGTTCACCAAAATATTGTGTACTCTAATAAATTTATCTGGGGTCAGAGAACAGACAGCCACTAGATACAAAGGCTAGAAAATGGTGGCACTCACACCTTTAATCCTAGCATTCCAGAGATAGAAATCCCTCTGGATCTCTGTGAGTTCAAGGCCACATTGGAAATAGCCAAGCATGGTGACACACGCCTTTAATCCCAGAAAGCCAGCCTTTAATCCCAGGGAGTGGTGGTAGAAAGCAAAAAGATATATAAGGCATGAGGACCAGAAACTAGAGGCTTTTGGCTGGTTAAGCATTTGGCTGGATAAGCATTCAGGCTTTTAAGCAGCAGTTCATCTGAGAGCCATTGGGATGAGGACACAGAAGCTTCCAGTCTGAGGAAACAGGACCAGCTGAGGAATTGGCAAGGTGAGATAGCTGTGGCTTGTTCTGTCTCTCTGATCTACCAGCATGGACCCCAATAACTCGCCTCAGGTTTGATTTTATTAATAAGAACTTTTAAGATTCCTGCTACAGACTTTTATCACTATTTTAAGTTATATACAGTACCAGTGTCTGTGCGTGTGTGCCCAAATGAGCACGTGCACATATATGTATGGATGCCCTCAGAGGCCAGAGGTGTAGGCTCACCTAGAGCTGGAGTTAGGGCAGTTGTGAGCCGCCTGACCTGGGTCCTGAGAACCACATACAGGTCTTCTGAACTCCTGAGCCATCTCCCTACCCAGGCACTCTGGATTTGGGGGTGTCTGTTGTCTTATCAACTGTTCTTGCATCTGATTTTATTAGTGCCTTCTCTCTCAGTGAGTGCTGAGCTCGGGTAAGAGGATGATTATCCTTCCCAAGAAGTGGCTCTTAGCTTTGATGACCCTTTGTTTTATTCTCTGTTTCTGGTTGATTCCTACCAACATGATCCGTGTCTTATTCTGCGGTGTGCTGCTTTGGAGGGTGCTTTCTTCTCTTCCTGAGCATTGAGTCCCTGTTAGGTTGTCTGAAGTATTTCTGACTTTCCTTTCCTTTTGGATGTAGGAATTTGTATTGATAAACAGTCACAGGACCCTGATTTGGACTGTTTAAAATTCCCCATTGAGGCTTTGGTTCTAGCCTTATCAACAAGGCCCTGACCATGGAGCAGGCCGGGGAGGCCTGCTGTTCTGCTGAGGAGACCTTCACCAATGACTATAAGATGATGATGACCCTGGGCCAAGGACAGTTTTCAGAGGTCAAATGGGCCTTTCATATCCCCACTGTATCCTGTGTGGCAGTAAAAATTCTTAGAAATCAGAAGAAGTATGCCTCGCTTATCAACAGTGAAATCAGCGTCATGAAATCCCTTGCCCATCCCAACATAATTAAATTGCTTCATGTGGTCCAGACCAGAGAGACCACCTACCTGGTGATGGAGCATGCATCAGAGGGAGACCTGCTGCATCACGTCCTGGAACTGGGGGCCTTAGAGGAGAGCAAGGCTCCAAGGCTGTTTACACAGATATTGCATGCCGTAAAGTATTGCCATGATAACCTTATCATCCACAGAGACATAAAGGCCAATAACATCCTCCTCGACCACAGGGGTAATGTGAAGCTGAGTGATTTTGGACTCTCCACTAAGGTCATCCCTGGGCAGAAACTTGGTGATTTCTGTGGCACTTTACACTACTGTGCCCCAGAACTCTTTGGAAAGGAGGCATATGATGGCCATGCTACTGATATTTGGAGTTTAGGCATGCTCCTCTTCCTCATGGTCGCCGGGCACTTTCCTTTCAATGCTTACTCTTCTGTGAGGGTGATACAGCAGATCCTCACTGCAGACTTCAGGGTGCCTTCGCATGTTTCCGTTGATATTCGAGATCTCATCCTCAAACTGCTGATGATAAACCCCTACAGGAGGCCCACCATAGGCCAAATCATGAGGTTCCCATAGTCAGGAGCAGTGAGGCTCGGTCACCACCTACTTCCATCCAGGCTCTCCCAGGCACCCCGAGCCCTAGCATTGTCAGGGCCATGACAGTCATGGGGTATAAATCTGAAGAAATTGTTGAGTCTCTGAGAGACCATAAATACAACCAGGTGATGACCCCTTACCTAATTCTACAGCACCAGTCACCTGGGGGAGACTGCTACCATCACCAGGAGAAACCCGGGAGAGCGATGAAGTCAGGCCTTGACCTCAACCTGGCAGATCTTCACACTTTCCCTGTGTCCTTAGGGAGAGCTACCCAGCCTGCTCCCCCCACCTTCACCTTGCCATCTAAGACCAAGGAGAAAGATGAGAAGAATGCCAGGCAGGGTGGCACAAGGCACAGCATGCCTGCCGCCCTGTGCTGCCAGGCAAAGAGGACCCACTCTCCCCACCTACCTCACCTGGGCTGTCCTGTGGCTGATTCCCTCATGGGCAGCAGCCTGGAAATCACTGAGTATTTCACACAGTCCGAGATTGGGTCATTCGGCAGCCACATGGCCAGTGTCCAGCCACCTCTCTCTCTGGACACCTCCTCTCCTGGGCCACACCAGAGTGAGACTCCAGGTGACACAGACAACAACATGTCCTCCTGCAGTCCACAAGAGGAACTCTGGAGCTCCCAGGAGGCACCTCAGTATTTCACCCCCACAGGCTCCTCCCATTGGGATACATTTCAGGAAGAGACCATGACCCGGGATGAGGCCATCACCCATGAAGCCACCAAGACCCAGGAAGGGACCATGACCCAGGATGAGGCCATCATCCATGAAAGTACCATGACCCATGAAGGGACCATGACCCAGGATGAGGCCATCATCCATAAAGGTACCATGACCCAGGATGAGGCCATCATCCATGAAGGTACCATGACCCAGGATGTAGGCCCAGCTTCATCCCGAACCCGGAGGCGTCACAGCTGGAAGGGGGTCAAGAAAACAATTATGAACTGCTTCAGAAACCTCTGTTGCTGCTGCCTGCCTCCTGCAGAGAGAGGCCGAGCCTCCTGCAAGAACCTGGCTCCAAAGGGAAGGGATGATGGAGTCACCCCCAGAACCAGGTGGGTGCACTTACCTCATTTTATCTGTGCTTCTCCTCCTGTCCCTTGTGGTAAATGATGCCTGTGCCCACTTGTGGCACACTTGTGAACTTATCAACCTGTCACTTCAGAGAGAACAATCCCAGAAAATCTCTCTAGTGTGACCTTAGGCTTTTTGAGCTACAAGTGGACACAGAGATGCTGATGAGAGCAGGGAGAGCAGGAGGCGGGGCAAGGCCAAAGGAGGCAAAGATCCCATGGAGGACCAGTGGGGTGCTTAGACACTGCAGGGCCAGTAGAGTAAGTCCTGTGTGTTCCAAAGCCACTAAGAGTCTCCTTCCTGTATCTTTCTGCTTTGAAGTCCTAAAGAGGTCAAGCCCCAACTCCATGGCTTCTGAGCCACGGGTTGGGAACCGGTCTGGCTGAGAATCGGACAGCCCCACGGGGAGCCAGGCCGGATGTCCAGGAGGCAGTGTGGACACAGGCCCCTCCTGCAGAGGAAGAGCTGTCCACCCCAGCGCAGATCTCTCCAGGTAAACTCCCAGCAGGAAGGACAGACTTTCCACAGGGTCTTGCTGAGAGGGGAGGGCTGAGGTGTAAAGGGTCCCTAAGCTGTCTCATGGAACAATAGCCCCTTGCCCTCTTCCCCTGCCTGGCTAAACATCAGAGATTGCCCTCTGAGTAGTGACTCTCCTTTGCTCCCTGTTTTGGGGCAGAGAACATGGCCTTCTCCGTGATGTGAGACTTCTCTCCAGTCAGCCTATCCCACCTGCCCCAAGATGGGTTTCCAGGTTGAGAATATGGCCAGCAAGCAGCCCTGTAAGACTCCTCTAGAGGGCAGCCTCCTGTCAACCTTTTGCAAGAACCCCCAAAAGTCATCACAGCAAGTTACATTGCTTGAGTCCTCAGACTCAACTCAGAGCAAAGGTTGGGACAATCTCTACTGAGCAGTGACTCCAGGGTCAGCTGAGTCTTCTCTCTCCACCAATTCTGCCCTCTAGTTACTCATCTGCTGCCTCTCCATGCTTGCTCCTTCAAGGCCACCATTCCCATTGGGAACTGGATTCCACACTCACCACCACGTGCCACACCATGAGGCAATGATAGGTGTCATGATATGGATTGAACCAGATACCCTTATGAGGGGGCAGCAACCTGCTGTGGGCCCTGCCTCTTGCCAGCCCAAGTCTGCACTCAAAGGGGCATATCTGTAAGGTCACTTGTTCTTACACAGGTAAGCAGTCTTTTGCACACCCTGTGGGTGAGCTTCCCAGAAACCTCCCCTCTCCATCCCACAGTCACATTGGTAAGGTCTCATCTTGTGTATCTTTTTTTTTTTTTCATCACAGGCAATTTATTTTGTTCTGTTCATTCACAGTTAATACAGAAAATACTTGGAAACATTTCCATATAATATTTGACACAGAAATCATCAAATAGAAGTATACAATGTTGACAGGAGGCAGTACATTTATAATTTATAACCCCAAATGTATTTATAAATTAGAAATGGAAAGATCTACAAATGAAATTATGAAGGTTCACCAAAGTCATTTAATCTGTCAGTTTCTCATTCATTTTTATGTCTTAATAATATTCTATTGTATGAATAAGCCACATTTTATTTCTCTCCAGTATTTGATAGCTATTTGAGTTGTTTTAACTTTTTTACTATTAGCAACACACTGCTGTAAACCTTCATGTACATGTTTCATAGGTGCACATTTTCAGTAGTTTGAGGTTATATTCCTAAGGGTAGAATTGTTGAGTAACAGAGTAACAATGTTTTGCATTTTGACCAACCACCAGACTGTTTTGCCAAAGTGGCACACCATTTTACAATCTCACCAAATCCTTGTTTTTAAGGCTCTGATTTTTGTATAAAAGCATTCAATCATTCTGTCAGACCAAACCAGGAAAAGTAAGCTATAGTTCAGAGCTGTTCTATTCCATTTACTATGCAAAGCCAATCTTGGCGTTTGCAACTCTCAGCCCTTTTGAGTATTCTTGCAGTGTTCACCTTTTCCTCCACCAATTTTTTTTCTTCTTTTTTTCTGGTTTATTTCTATCTATTACAAATGTATAAAAAATCCTCCATCAACACTGCTGATAGCAGCAGAACCTTGAGAAATATACCTTTGGTTTGCCTCAGAAAAGGAACACATATTGTACTGTAAAGTTTATAAAATTGGCGCAAAACATTGTAATAATGTTACAATACCAGTTTTAAGAGTTCATTGACTAATGGGAGCCGATGGGATACATGCAGAACTGTGAAAGCGATCTCACTTAGCCAGCTGTACACGTAGACTGTAAATCTACATTCAGATCATTTCTGAACTAAGACTATCATCTCAGTTTATCTGTTGAGGTCAACCAGGAAACCCTAGAATATACCTTGATTTTTGCAAAAGAACAAAATAGGGGGAGGGGTTTCTTCAGCATTTCAGTCTACAAGTAACAGTATCCTAACAGGCAAAGTGTTCTCTCACTGTCAACATAGAATGAACTGCTGCTGGAGGTCAACTTGGGCTTTAATTTGCATTAGCACTTACATGCATAGTAGTCCAAGTTGTTGACCTCATGACTTTAAAAAGTAACTCTAAAAAAGTAAAATGGCCCTTCTTGGAAGACTAAAGAAAGACATCCAGTCACAGTTGTAAAAAGTCTCATCAAAACAATATACCCTTTTATGAATTACGCCTCAATTAAAAAAAAAAAAGTAGCCCCAAATAAGAAGCAGCTCTGAAAAAGAAAATATAACTTAAGATATTTGAAAAAAAAACAAGGTGAATACAGGTTCAAAAGTAATTAAGATATATTTTCTTAAGGCTATCTAGAATTAGGCTTTAAAGAATTCTACCATTTCAAGTTTACCACTAGTTACTAGATACCTATTTACAAACAAGATGTTCACCTTTTTTGTTCCTTTATCAAGAGAAAAATCTACCTTCAGACTATGAGGGTGGTGATGGGGAGGGACTAGAAAACAAGATTCAAACAATCCCATGCAAATATCACATTTTTCAAATGGAAGAACTCCAAACTGCACTAGAAGTTCCAATCACTAAGACACTTTCCATTGAAATGATTTAAGTACAACTACATGGCACCAAGGTTTAGGCCTAATATAGGCCTGACAACCAAGTCCTTGTTTTCTGGAAGAAAGGCCTCAAAAGTCCCACTCAATTCCATATAACAATACTTCAAAGATCAATTAGGTTTTCCTTTCCTTAATATATTTGTTTTTGACTTCTAATCCTAAAGACTAGATTAAAACTTAGCTCATTTCCCAGAAGGCATTGCTTCCCTTTGCTCTATGAAAGAGTCCACCAAGATCTCTTCCTCAAAACCATCTAGCCCCCAGCCTCCAGCCTTTGCTTGTGATGCATCTTTCTCAACATCCTGAAAAGGTAATGTAGGTAAAATATGCTCATAAACATTAAAACTAGTTGTTAGAAAGACGTAACTAGCTTTATAATTTAAGTTTTAAAGCATAAATACTTGCAGCTTAATCTGCACTGACAATGATTGTCGAAGCCTAGAATTCAACATTTACAAATTCTCATTCACACACACAAAACACACTATTATCACACAACTTGTGTCTTGAGAGAATCTTCTGCTTTTTAAATCTTTGGCCTCCCAGTCAATCCCAAATTCAACCAACTTTTCCGAGTTCTGGTAGTTACCTGGACCACTGAGGCATTGCCACAAGACTTCTTCTCTTTTGAAACATCCTTTTTCTCTAGATATTAGGATACCTACACCAGCTTGTTTCTTCTGTGGTGTATGTTGGTGTGGGATTATCTATTGCTTGATTTTTCATGGATGTGTTTAGCTTCTTTGGGTTGAATTTTCCCTTCTAGTGCTTTCTGTAGGGCTGGGTTTGTAGACAGGTATTGATTAAATCTGGTTTTATCCTGGAATATTTTGTTTACTCCGCCTATGGTGATTAAGAGTTTTGCTGGGTATAATAGTCTGGGTTGGCATCCGTGGTCTCTTAGTGTCTGCATGAGATTTGTCCATGATCTTCTAGCTTTCATAGTCTCTATTGAGTAGTCTGGTGTTATTCTGATGGGTTTACCTTTATATGTTACTTGGTCTTTTTCCTTTGCGGCTCTTAATATTTTTTCTTTGTTCTGTGTGTTTAGTGTTTTGATTATTATGTGGTGAGGGGACTTTTTTTTTGGATCCAGCCTATTCGGTGTTCTGTAAGCTTCTTGTATCTTCATATGTATTTCTTTCTTTAGGTTAGGAAAGTTTTCTTCTATAATTTTGTTGAATATATTTTCTGTGCCTTTGAGTTGGGATTCTTCTCCTTCTTCTATCCCTATTATTCTTAGGTTTGGTCTTTTCATGGTGTCCCAAATTTCCTGGACGTTTTGTGTTATGACTTTTTTGTCTTTAGTGTTTTCTTTGACTGACGAATCTATTTTCTCTATCATGTCTTCAGTGTCAGAGATTCTCTGTTCCATCTCTTGCAATCGGTTGGTTATGCTCGTTTCTGTAGTTCCTGTTCGTTTTGTCAGGATTTCTATTTCCAGCATTCCCTCAGCATGTGTTTTCTTTATTGTCTCAAATTCATTTTTCAGATCTTGGAATGTTTCTTTCATCTGTTTAATTGCTTTTTCTTGGCTTGATTTGATTTCTTCCCATTTTTTGTTCGTTTTTTCTTCCATTTCTTTAAGGGAGTTTTTAATTTCCTCTCTAATGGAGTTTTTCATTTCCTCTTTAAGGGAAGTTTTTATTTCCTCTTTAAGAGAGTTTTTCATTTCCTCTTTAAGGAAAGTTTTTATTTCCTCATTGAGGGAATGTTTTATTTCTTCTTTAAGGGCCTCTATCATCTTCTTAAAGTCATTTTTAGGGTTGATCTCTTCTGTTTCTTCTGTCATGGTATGTTTAGGTCTTGCAGGTGTAGAATCACTAGGTTCTGATGTTGCCATATAGGTCTTTATGTTGTTGCCTGTATTTTTGCACTGGCGTCTACTCATCTTTTCCTCTGTGCGGTGCAGGTGGTGTCTGTGTCTGAGAGTGCCTCTCTTGTTCTAATTTTTAGTCTTGGTTTAGTAGGGGTTCTTGGTTAAATTGGTGCTATTGGGCTGTTTCTTCAGGGACAGCTGATTTCAGTCGGTGAATTATATACTTATGATTCTCGTGATCTGGTTTGGTGACTGGGTAGTGCCTTCTGTGTTCCCAGGTCACATTTTGTTCATTTGTCAACTCCTCAGCTGATCTTGTTTCTTCAGACTTCAAACTGTAGGCATCTGAATCTTCTCCCAGATGGGTTTCAGCTGAGCAGGGTAGTCTCACCAACACCTCCAAGTTGTTGGGTTTCACAGGATCAGCAGTTGGGCCCTGGGTTGTCCCCAGACGGAGTGTCCAGACTCGCCCTGGTTCCGACCCACGGAGATAGCCTCTTTCCCCAGGTGTTGGGGCTAGGGGCATCCCCGTTCCAAGCTTTGTCCACCCCTCTCCGTCCCCGGGCCTGTCCACCCTGTGGCCCACCGCCACAGGCCCACCTGCATCCACTTGTCTCCACCGCTGGACCTGTATGTCCCTGTCAACCGCCGCTGGGTCCGTCTACCTCTGCGGGCGGCCAATGGACCTGTATGTCTCTGCCGGCTGCCGCCGCGGGCCTACCTACCTCCGCTTGTCACTGCTGCCGGGCCCATCCACCTCTGCGAACTGCCACTGGGCCTGTATGTCTCTGCCGGTTGCCGCTGGGCCTGTATGTCCCTGTCGGCCGCTGCCACCGGGCCCTTCCACCTCCGCAAGTCGCCGACCTGCGTCCGCCTGTCTACGCCGCGTGGTTTGTCCACCTCTTTGGGCGGCCGCCAGGCCTGAATGTCTCTGTCGGCGGCCACCGCCGCCGCCGCCGGTCCTGTCCACCTCCGTCTGCTTATCTCTACCACAGGGCCTGTACACCTCTGTGGGCCGCCGCTGGGCCTGAATGTCTCTGCCAGCTGTCGCTGGGCCTAAATGTCCCTGTCAGCCACTGCCGCCGGACCTGTCTACCTCCCTCATCTTGTGTATCTTTTTGCGTTCTTTCTCCTTAGACGGTGCCAACATGTCACAGCATGAAACCCGGAAAAGTCTGTGTGACTGATGTGGACGGTACATTGATCTATGTGTCTCCATAATGTGACATAAAAACAATGGTCTTGTTAGTGTTCCAGCACTCGGAGAACACATCTATCTTATCTGCTTGGTCCTCTGAGCAACACTAAGCTCTTAGGACAGACATTTTTTTTGGTGCTCAATCTGCGAAGGAAAGAGAATCTTATTCTACTCTGGGGTGAGAAGAGTACCCCAGAACCCCATGCTTCCCAACCCACTGATAACGACTCTGGGAAAGTGCATTCCACAGGATCCTTTGCAGGTCTCAGCCAACGGATCTCCTCAGAAAAAACTGAGGAGGACTTCTCAGGTGACTCTGGCCAGTCTGGGAGGGAGATCTGGCCTCTCACATTGTGATCCCCCTAAGACAACTGTATTGTTCACCTGCCCCCATCCCCAGGAATATAAAGCCACTGGTGAGTATCTCTCTCTGTCTCTGTGTCTCTCTTTCTCTCTCTCTCTCTGCCTCTCTTCTACATGAACAACTTCCAGGCAGGTCAGCTGTTCTGTCTGAAACTGGACCCCCAGAGAATCACCAAACAATGAAGATCGCTATAAACAGCAAACCCAAAATGCAAACATAAAATAAAAATTGCAATTGATTGAAATATATACATGATATTAAAACTGACCAACCAAAAAATAACACCCATAAAACCTTGAATGACCCACCCTAATAATTACAGTCTCACAGAATCATGCTAAGGAAGCACATTCCACCTACTACCAAAGATGGAAATTGGCTTTCATTCCATGACAGGTGTATTAAGGTGTCACATGCACAAGTCCATTTTATTTTCTGACATTTGGTCTGTCTACTTTGGTCAACAGGAATAGTACTGCTACAAACTGTTTTCATCTGCTGGTTTATGTGTTTATACAGAGTATTGCCCTGCAACTCGGGCTGGACTAAATTCGGTATAGAGTCCAGACTGGCTTTAAATTCCTGAGGGTCCTGCTGCCTCAGTGTCTCTTAGGTGCGCTGGAACACTGTTAGCATTTGTGGTTTAGTCAAAGTCTCATACATCCCAGGCAGGCCACTCTGTAGCCAAAGAGGACCTTGAGCAGGATTCTCATCATCTTGTCTCTAACTTCCCAAGGCAGAAATTCCAGTTTTAGCCACTGTGCCTGTTAAGTATGAAAAGCTCAAGGCCAGTATAGGCAAGAGTGAGTTGCAGGCTGAGTGGAATCCCGTCTCAAAAAGAATATGGAAATTCTGAACATTTTGAACCATCAGAGCTAGACATGGGCTGGGGAGATGGGGGATTGGCTAAAGTGCCATAGAGAAAGGAAGGAGTGTGTGAAAACTGGATGTGGCGGTGTCCTTATGTCATCTGAGGCCTGGGGCTGAAGAGAGGCAAGTGTGGGAGCTTGCTGGCTTGAGGTCAGTGAGACCCCTATCTCGAAAATGAAGGTGAAAGCCTGTGGTGGTGGAGCAACCCTTTAATCTCAGGACTGGGAGGCAGAGGCAGGCAGGTCTCTGAGTTCAAGGACAGCTGGTCTAGAGAGTCAGCTCCAGGACAGCCAGGTAAACTCAGAGAAACCCTGTCTCAAAAACAAACAAAAAGAATTAAGATGGTGGTTGCACACGCTTTTAATCCCAGCACTTGGGAGGCAGAGCCAGGTGGGTCTCTGTGAGTTCGAGGCCAGCCTGGACTATAGAGCAAGATCCAGGACAGGTACCAAGACTACACAGAGAAACCCTGTTTTGAAAAAAACAAAAACAACAACAAAAAAATAATTCAAGTGCAAAATCATTTGAGCATTTGATGAATATTCCTCATCTACATGTGTGCTCATAGGTTTAGAATAGAATAGACAGACAGACAGACAGACACCAGACAGACAGACAGACAGACACACACACACACACACACACACACACACACACACACACACCTGTGGTCACACATGCGTCATGCACAAACACTCACTCACTATGCAGAGTTCTCCACCCTGTCCTTACCCATACCCCTCACTACTGTCTATTCCTTGTAGTCATGGCCTTTTCTTTTCTTTGCCAAAGCGCATGACTCTTAAACCCCATGGTGGCATAACTACCAGTCCCCTCTAATGACGAATTCTCTCATTTTTTTCTCTCCTCTTATTTTGACTTCTGTCTGTAGTCCAGGCTGCCAAGGACTGGCGACCCTCCTGCCCTCAGCCAACTGATTGGAGGGGGATACAGGTGTGCAGCTGTTCTTAGTGAGTTTGAGGGGTTTTGTTTTTTAAATTATCTATGTAGCGGTGGATGACCTTGAACTTTTTATAATTTATTTTATGCACATTGGTGTGAAGGTGTCAGATCTGCTGGAACTGGAGTTACAGACAGTTGTGAGCTGTCATGTGGGTGCTGGGAATTGAACCCTGGTCCTCTGGAAGAGCAGCCAGTGCTCCTAACCCCTGAGCCATCTCTCTAGCCCGACCTTGAACTTTTAATCCTTTTGCCTCTACCTACCAAATGTAGGGACTACAGGAGTTCCTCACCAAGCCTGGTTTATTTGGTCCTGGGAACAAGAGCTGACCCAACTGAGTCATACCTGTAGCTCAGGCTAGCCTGGGACTCACTATGTAGCTGAGGAAGACCTCCTGATGGAATTGCAGACCTACACCATTGACCCTGAACTTTCTCTCTCTCTCTCTCTCTTTTCTTTTAACCTTTCTAGATGACCTAGTCTTTTTACTGAGAGTCTTTTTGAGTGCTAAAAACATGACCTGTATCCAGATGCTGCTCTTCTTCTGAAGCTGGTGAGCTGTGATCTGGTCAGGAGGGAGGGAAAGGAGGCTGTCCCAGTTCCATGCCCTCTTGAGGACACTCAGGTCAGTGTGCAGCAGTCCCTGGACTGTCACCTGTGTAGCCAGGCTGCTTTGAAGGACTGTTCTGACTAGCGGCCCTCAAGTTGGACTCATCTAACTCTCTATGCAGCTCCGAGGGACAGGATGGAAGGCACCAGCCTCCACCAGCACATGTCTGGACCTGTAGCTGATGGCACTATGAGATGGAGCCTCACCCCCACTGCTTGAAGGTTTAGTCCCCTCACCCCTCGGGAGAATCTCATACCCCTCACATTTAGCCAGTTCTAGGGAGTTTGTGCATTTTTCTTAAGACTAGATGCTAGAGCTAGGATGAAGGTGTATGCTTATAATCCCAGGACTCTGGGGGCTTAGTCAGGAGACGAGCCATAAATTCAAGGCCAGCCTGGGCTATATAAGGAGCAGTAGTCTAGCTTTGGTGGCACTGTGAGATACTTCTCTCTCTAAAACATAGAAAGTGAACAACAGGACTAGTATTCCGTGTGCCTTGCATGCACACTGGTTCTTGGCCCTGGGTTCTTGTCCAGTATAAAATAAAACCAGGTGGAGCATGCTGGGAATCCCAGTATTGGAGGGTGGAGACAAGAGGATCAGGCGGTCAAGGTCATCTTCCAACATGGAGAGATGGAGGTCAGTCTAGGAGGAATGGCACTATTTTAAAAGCAAACAACCCCTACCCCAAATCTTAATGCCCAAATCTGAGAAAAGAGTGACATGGCAGCCCATTACAACCACATATTCCGTGTGAATCAGAAGACCTTTCTGATAGAGAGAAGAAAGTCGGCCATCTAGATGTGCAGTGCAGTAATTTTTTTCCCTGTGACTCACATCTGGAATTGGCCTGAGCATTGAGTTCATCCCCTGTGCACAGCACTGAAGAGTTCAATAAGTACTTCCTGCTGGCCCTGTGGGAGGCACTGGGGAACTGTGTGAGTAGTGTTCCCTGGTGATGCTGTGGGAGGCAGTCTGGAGGAAGGTTTGGAGAGCATGGAGACCCCAACCTGTGCCAATAGGAAAGGCAGGAAGGCTGCTGGCCCTGCAACCTGTCAGAAACTCTGGTGTTGTGCCGCCCCCTTGTGGCACTTCTATACCAGTTCCCTGTTAGTGCACCTGGTTGGCCGAGGTCCCTGCTTCACCTGGTGCCAACAACTGGGGTGGTTGGGTGGGTTTGTGGGTGGGGTGGGGGAGGCTTGCTCGGCTATACCCATCTAACATGATTTTGTCCTTCCTTCCTTTCATTCCTTTTCCCCATTATCATAGTAAAGGAACAAAATACCCTTCATAGCTCTGCTGACCAGGAGATGGCCTTGAAGAAACTGCAGAGACACACACTGCTGTTCCAGGCTGTGTTGTTCATAAGGCTAGACAACTGGGCAGCGAGTCAAGAGTGTGAAATTGACACTCTGGGCGAGATTCAGAAGCACAAGAGGACTGGGACAGTGAATGTCTGTTTTTACATTACCTGCTTCTTTTGTGAGATAGGAATTTGTTCCCCAGAATGCAAGAAAGAGTGAGCAGACTTGCTGAAGCTTGTCACCCCAGCACTTGGAGATGGAGACAGGTGCATCTCCTTTTTTGTTTTGTTTTGCTGTTGTGATTTATGTATTGGGTTTGTTTGTTTTTTTTCCAAGACAGTGTTTCTCTGTTTGGCCCTGGCTCTGTTGACCAGGCTGGCCTTGAACTCACAGAGATCTGCCTGCCTCTGCCTCCCGAGTGCTGGAATCAAAGGCTTGCTCCACCACCGCCTCCATTTGATGCAGGTGCATTAATCTTGCTGGCCTTGAGAAAGCCTGTGTCCAAAACACAATGTGTACAGCATCTGTGAATTGACATTTGAGGGAATACATGTGCTATATACCTACAAGTTTGAGCATACATGTGTATGTATTCAAGGACACACATGTACAAGCACACAAGTGTAAACATATAATGTGTGAGTGATCTGCACACACACTGAAGTAAAAATAGTGATAAAGAAGCACACAGTTACTTGCAGAATCAGGTAGATTTTTGGAAAACCTGACCTTCTGTGCAGGAACATCCTGGTCATCAAGACCTAGGAGAATGAGACAGGGTGATGCTGCTGAGAACACTGGGGTGGTCCTCTCTGGATGCTCTATGGTTGACAGAGCCCAGATAGACATTTGGGGACTCTTATTACTTCTGAGCAGATTCCAATTAGTGAGCTGACAAGGTGATCCCAGCTTTGTTAGCACTGTGGGTCACCTGGATGTCTCACCTCTCTGCAGCATGAGACGAGGCATCTCTCAGAAGCCAAGGAGAATGGCCCTGCACTCGGGAGCAAAGGCCACCTTGATCAATTCTACTGGCATTAACCCCCCTTGCAAATCATTGCAATGTGTTTTCTATGTTGGAAATAAAATGGCATTGTTAAATGAGCTTTTTGTTGTTTTGAGACAGGGTCTTTATGTAGCTCTGCCTGGCCTGGTACTGTGTAGCCTGTGTTGGACTTAAATTTGAGGCCGTGTGCCTCGGCTTCCCGAGTGGCTGCGATCACAGGTGTGCCTCATCACTCCCTCTTCAATACACACTCCTCCCTCTTTGTTTCTGTGTATGTGTCTCTGTCTGTCTCAACAAGTGTATCACATACCCCACCTTATCCTTGAATTTGTGATGTAGCAAGAGGTGCCCGTGAATCCTGAGCCTCCTGACTCCAGCACTCACTCACACTAGTTTTATGTATCACTGGGGATCAAACCAGGGTGTGTGCACACTAGATATGCACTCTTCACACTAATCCACATCTTCAGCATATAATGCTCCCTTTTCTTCAACTTTTGACAGTTCTCTATTTGGACTGCTATCTTTTGAAAATAATATGGCTGGTTAAAAATGTAAGCGTAGGAGAGTATAGCAGAACGATAGTTCCAGTGTAGGTGGCGCCATTCATGTCTCCTTTATAGGCAGCTCAGTGTTGGGCAGCTGTGTGATGCTGTGCGTGTCACTGTTAAGGCTCAGTGGGCCTTGTCTGTCAAGTGATAGTACCTCATCCATCATGGTGTGAGAAATCTGTAGTGGAAATTCATTCCACCAATTAGCTTTGAGGTATAAGTCTTAGGGATGGCTTCTGATCCCCGTATGTGATCACTTTTTTTTTTTCATTAAATTTTCTATTCACTTTTACATACCAACCACAAATCCCCCTCTCCTTCCTCCTTCCATCCCCCAGCCTCTCCCCCCCAATACATCCCCCATTCCCACCTCTTACAAGGCAAGGCCTCCCATGGGGAGTCAGCAGAGCCTGACATTCAGTTGAGGCAGGTCCAAGCCCCTCCCCCTGCACCAAGGCTGCATAAGGTGCCCCACCATAGGCACTGGGTTCCAAAAGCCAGCTCATGCACCAGGGAAGGATGATCCCACTGTCAAGGGGCCCCTTAAGTAGGTCAAGCTGCACACTGTCTCGCCCATGCAGAGCCGACACTTCTTCTTGGGGTGGATTCAGACGGCTGGATCCATTTGCTCCCCAGCAGAACGAACAACGGCTGTTCACTTGGGTCTGTGTTTGTGACTGTATATTCCCTGTTATTACCTTAACAAATATTTGCTACCTTCTTAAACCGACTCCCCTGGATTTTTCATAATAAACTCTGCACTTTTTCCTGTCTTTAGTGCTCTGTGTTTCACGGATGATTAATGTTGTGTGCACAGGAACACCAGACTGGTTCTTTTCCACTGCTTGCGAAGGGCACAGCATTAGAGGCTCCTTGACTTGGACTCCATTTCCATCATTTTAATGCAGAAAATGTGTCTTAGGGTATTGTAGTGGTGACTCAGTGGTTAAGAGTGCTTACTGCTTTTTCACCATAACTTCAGCTCTGCAGAGAGCCTTTGTCCCTTCTGGAATGTGGGGAGAGGGAGTTTCCCTTGGACCTGTCAACTCACACACAAAATAAAAATAAAATAATAAACTCCCAGTGCTAGAAGGGGTTTAGTAGAGTCAGGTTGGCAACACTAGGGTGCAGGGATATGCTTGTTTCAGGAGGTTTATGGCCTGTGTCAGTTTCTGGGGTTCCAGCTAATGGTTCATCCTCAGGTTCCTTCAAGGCCTTACATAGGAATTTAGCTACTATGCTAAGCTGGGAAATCCAGATTCCAGAAGTTTCTCTATGACCTTGCCTTAGGCAAGCAAGATAAAACCACACCACATTCTACATAAACACATGCAGCATAAACAGATGCAATGCACCTTTACATAGTTAAAGTAATATTCTGCAACATAAATGTAACACATCTTTATGTAGTTAAAGTACTATTCCACAACACAGCCCTCCTTCCTTTCTTACAGGTATTTGAAGACAGGTGGCTAGATTTTATGAATGACCAAGTAGCCTGCCAGGCACACTGCTCAGGTTGACCATGCTGCTTACAGATCAGCAGCACTCCAGGCCATGATGATTCAGTGACCTTTTTAAAAAGTCAGCCACTGTTGTGCATGTGGTACTAACCATTTTAAAATTTTCTAGGAAGTGCAGCCATTGACCTCTAGTTCATGGAATGCTTCAGATCTCTACAGAACCCTTAAAAGGTGAGGATCTGACTTCCAACAAGTTTTCAGAAAACTGACCTGGCATAAGTTAAACACCCCTTTTACAAGCCAGTCAGGGCGGCAGGACACATTAACATAGCACTCATCACATGAGGTTCTGTCCCCACAGCAGTGTCAGTGGATCACAGAGCAAAAGCCTGAGGACGTGGACAAGGGGACACAGCATTCTCTGTGGTGCTCAGTGCTCCAGACTCCAGACACCGTCCACCAGCACTGTCTCAGCTGACCAGTGAGCTCCAGGCTCACTCCTGTGTGGATGACCCAGACGCAATGGCATTCGTCATTAATTAATAAATGGCATTCGACCATACAACTAGATGCGTGACATCGAATGTAGACCCGCTGTCTCTTGTCTCTATTTTTTAATCCGTATAAGCCCTCTTCATCGCATCAGACATATGGTAAAACACGGTATCGTTCTATTTTAATGCGCGGGCATTACTGCTACAAATGGAGGTCCCACCGAGATCTGAGAAAGAAGGACCAGCTGACAGACACTCTTGGAAGGCCGGCCGGCATTTTAAAGGTAAGAGTGAATTGAAATGGGTGCAATTAGCTCACAGTCAGTTAATTGGACTGTTGAAGCAGGAAGGCACCAAAGTTAAGAAAGGGCAAGACAGCTAAAGATTTTAAATGAAAAAGGAAATCTTCCCAATAAAGAAGAGGGAAGGAAAGGAAATTTCCCGTTAAAAATGGGAGAAAAAATTTAATCAAGAAAAAAGAATTTTCCCGGTAAAAAGGGGAAAATTTTTGAAACTAGGCCTAAAGATTTGGGTCTTGTAGAGGAAGGATGAAGGAAAGAGAGAAGCCTCTTCCCAGTGGTAATGGAGGATGTAAAGACTTTTTCCAGTTGTAGAGTTTTCAGGATAGCTGAAAACTCTTGAGTTTTTTCTTCCTGCAAGTGCAGAGCAGCAGCATCTGAATTACAAAGAATCGACAGGTAGGCCTCATTGCTGCTGGCTGAACAGCAAGCGAGCCCAGAGCTTAAAGTTTTGCTGTCTATTTGCTTAATTTTGGTTCAAATGTTTTTTATTTTTTCCCTCAGAGTGGGAATAATTCAATATTTAGGATCCCTTCGTGGAAAATGTTTTTCTGTTTTCCCTTATGGTGGGAATAACTCATTGTTAGGTAGTCCCTTCATGGGAGTAGGAAGTTTAAAGGTGAGTTTGTGTGTGCAGGGCACACCCAGCGGCTGTGGCGGACAAAGGCGTGCATGAGATAGCCCGAAGCAGCTGGCGGACAGGTACACGCCGGTGGGAGGCAGAGCCGTGATAGAGTACGAGTGCGGCCCAGGCAGGCGCTGGCAAAGGAGCCTGAGCACTGGGCAGCCTCAGCGAGCAGAGGCTGGGAAGGGACAGGCACTAAAAGTTTAAATGGGCCTAACTTCTGGTGAAAAATGGTTTCGGTCAGGACATTGAATGCTAAGTCAATACTGTTTGAATAAAGGATGTTCTGTTCTTTTGATTGTCTTGATAAATGTTTGGATAAATGTTTGATCCTCATGGTAGATAAACTAAAGGAACAGGATTCATAATTTTAAACTATATATTAGGTATGGTCTTGTCTGTTGATCATTACTGAAAATTTGGTTCTGCAATTTAAGTTGCTTTCTAGAAATTCTTGGTTTAATTCTATAAAAATATAACAACTGAAATGAATTGGGTTATCAGCTTATTAAATAATGTTGCTAAGATAAACCCATAAATGATAATCTCTTCCTGATAAAAAGGTTACAAAATTATTTTTCCAGTAAATACAATACAGGTAAATTGTTTGGTCCACATTGTTAATAATTGGTTATTTGCATTAGTGTGTTACTTAATCTATAAAAAAGAATCCTCTTTTTAAGATTTTATAAAATACTACTAAAGAGTATTACCTAAAGTTTACCTTTTCAAATCCTATAGAGATTGTATTTGATGCTTTTATAATTGGCATATGTAAAAAGGACCATGAAAACAGAAGCCAGTGATAGAATTGCTCAATTATTATTGCTTTCATATTTTAAATTCAAAATGGGGCCGATATATAGAACTGGAGGCTTTGGAGGTACAGGGAAAAGGATGTTTTGACAAACAGTTATCAATGATAAACAGCCTAAATTAAAAATAAAATTATATGGGATTGAGATTGGAAGATTATTAGATTCTGGTGCTGGATATATCTATAATTTCACAAGAATCCTGAGATCCCAATTGGCCCCTTAAAAATTCTACCTTTCACCTACAAGGTATCGGCACAGCTCAGACGCCATTGCAGAACAGGCTACTTTTAAATTGGAAGGATGAGGAAGGTCATGCAGGAACTTTTCAACCATTTGTGCTACCTGACATTCCAGTGAACTTGTGGGGACGGGATGTGTTGGATGGCATGGGAGCGGTGCTTACTACACAGCCTGTACAACAGATGCTAAAGAGTCAGGGCTACTGCCCGGACAAAGGCTTAGGGAAAATGTTGCAAGGAGACCCGCTCCCTGCGGCAGACAAAAACTGTGTCACTAGGGGTCCTGGCGATACTAGAGGATTAGGGTCTTTTCCATAGGGGTCACTGCACAGCAGCCTTCAATAATACAACCGATAAAAATCACTTGAAAGAGTGATGACCCTGTATGGGTGGAGCAGTGGCCCCTTACTAAGGAAAAATTGGAGGCTGCGTATGCGTTAGTTAAGGAGCAGTTAGATGCTGGACATATCATTCCTTCCACTTCACCTTGGAACTCACCTATATTTGTTATTAAAAAGAAATCAGGAAAATAAAGGCTATTACAGGATCTTAGAGCTGTAAATAAAACCATGCTTCTCATGGGAGCAACACAGCCTGGCTTGCCTGCCCCTGTGGCAATTCCTAAGCATTGGCATTTAATTGTGGTTGACTTGAGGGATTGTTTCTTCACCATTCCTTTGCATCCCGAGGACAGTCCTCGCTTTGCTTTCAGTGTTCCTTCAGAAAATCTTAAGGAACCTTATCAGAGATATCAGTGGGTGGTATTGCCTCAAGGAATGGCCAACAGCCCTACTATATGTCAAATTTATGTGTCTTTGGCCCTAGCTCCAGTTCGAAAAGCTTTTCCAGGTGTTTATATAATTCACTATATGGATGATATATTAATGGCTGCTAAAGATAAAAAACTTGTTTTTGATGCCTTTTCTTATTTACAAGAGGTTCTTAGCTTGGCTAATTTACAGATAGCCCCAGAAAAGGTACAGGTATCTTTTCCCTATCATTATTTAGGTCATGAATTGTTACGCACGGGCATACGCCCACAAAAGATTACTCTGCGTATGGATCAGCTATGCACACTTAATGGTTTCCAAACCTTTCTGGGAGATATTCAATGGCTTCGGCCCACTTTAAAAATTCCAACAGGTCAGCTTCGCCCCTTGTATGATGTCTTAAAGGGCGACCCTGACCCTTCATCTCCCCGTAAATTAACAGCTGAAGGACTTGTAGCCCTACAACGTGTGCAAGAGACCCTGGAACAGGCTCACGTGCAGTATATAGATCTTAATTCTCCCTTATTGTATTTGATATTTTGTTTTACTCATTCACCTACTGGAGTGTTTTGGCAAACAGGTCCTATTTTATGGGTACATTCCCCAGCTTCTCCAGCAAAAATCATCACTCCTTATCCACAGGCTGTCGTTCAGATTATATTTAAGGAAATCAAGATCAGTGTTCAAACTTTTGGTAAGGAGCCAGATATTGTGGTGACCCCATACACCCAGTCTCAAGTAACATGGTTGCAAGCTAATGATAATGATTGGGCCATATTGACATGCTCCATGCAGGGTCAGTTTGATACTCACTACCCCTCCAATGATGTGTGTCAATTTTTTAAATTGCATCCTGTTATATTTCCCAAGATAGTACAAATGACTCCTATTCCTCAGGCCCGTGTGGTATTTACTGATGGCACTTCACGTGGTTTTGCTCTGGTGGTTTCTGGTAACATAGTAAAGAGAATAAAAGTCCAGGGCACTTCTGCCCAGGTGGCAGAGGTACAGGCACTGTTGCTTGCTTTACAAATGTTTTCTGAGGAGAGTGTAAATATTTATACTGATAGTCAATATGTGGCACATGCCATTATGCCTTTGGAAACAACAGCCTACATATCATCCATTTCTTCCATTCATGAATACTTATTGCAAGTGCAAGGACTTATATGGTCTCGCTCACATAACCTTTATGTGGGCCATATTAGAGCTCATACTCAATTGCCTGGACCTCTGAGTGAAGGTAATCAGAGGGCTGATGCCATTACTCGTATGGCTGTCACATTAGTCTGTTCTGCCTTTGATAAGACTACTCAGTTGCATCAGCGTTATCATCTTAATGCTGGATCTCTCCGTTATCATACAGACATAACCCGGGAACAAGCCATCCAGATAGTTAAATCATGCCCTATTTGTGTAGAATTTTTACCTGTTCCTCATTTGGGAGTTAATCCTCGAGGACTTTTACCTAATCATGTGTGACAGATGGACGTCACACACGTGCCTTCCTTTGGAAAATTACAATATGTCCATGTGTCTATTGATACATATTCTTCTCTAATTTTTGCTTCTGTCCATTCAGGGGAAAAGGTTAAGGATGTAAAGAATCATTGTCTTCATGCTTTTGCTTACATGGGAGTGCCAAAATGCATAAAGACTGATAATGGTCCCGCCTACAGTAGTACGGGATTTTCAAAATTCTGCCAAGATTTTTCTATTGTTAATAAGACTGGTATTCCTTATAATCCTCAAGGGCAGGCTATAGTAGAACGCTGCCATCGTACCTTAAAAACTTATATTACTAAAGTAAAAAGGGGGGAGCTAGGGGCTCATCTCCCTCTCCACATTCTATTCTTTCCCTTGTTTTATATATTTTAAATTTTTTATCGGTGGATTCTGCTGGAGTATCTGCTGCAGATAAGCACTGGAGGGCTCCTGTTGCAAATCATCCTCTGGTGCGACGGAAAGATCTTTCTACTGGCACTTGGAGGGGACCCGATCCGGTGTTGGTGTGGGCCCGGGGATCTGTTTGTGTCTTTCCACAGGACAATGAAGTTCCTCTTTGGGTTCCTGAACGCTGTGTGCGCCCTGTGGCTGCTGCTGAATCCCAACATGGCAGAGACCTATTGGGCCTTCGTAAAAAACTCTCCCCTTCTGATACCAATGGGGATTGAGAGCCCAATATGACCAGCCTTGGCAAACATTATTGTAAGCCTAGGAACTGTAGCCATGTGGTTGGATTCTTCAGAAGGTAATGTATGGTAACTTTTTTCTAAAACGTTGAGAATGTATCACACCTTGGAGATTAAGGATAACTCTGAAGGTCAATAAACTTCATTTGCTAACAGTAGCATGCCAGCTAAGCCTTTTTCGCATTTTGCAACCCCCCTCAAGCTGGTGTAGTACCTACTTTTCAGGAATGGCTCTGTGCAACATTTATTTGCCTCCTAAAATTCATCTAGCCTTTTTAAAGATACCTCAAAATTTGTGAGCCTGAATGTAGCCATTATTGAGGCCATTAGTTCTGCTCCTTGTTTGCTGTTTTTGTTTTCTGTTTTCTTTATGTTTCTCAGTTTTTCTCTTGCAGACCTGCCAGCCTAAGTAGTGCTGGGATCAAGAAAAATGGGCCTTGGTGGTTCGTGTTCCTGGAGCCGTGTCCATGCCAGTGGACCGTGGCAGCTAGACACAGATGATGCTCACACGCTCCAGAAGAGACTCTGACATTGCTGTTGCTGTTGTTGCTGTTATAGCAGTGGTGGCCACTGCTGCTATTGTTTCTGGGATTGCTATTTCATAATTGGTTACTACAGCTAGCACAATGGAGACCCTGGCAGCAAAAGTAGCTACCACAGTTAGTTAATCTTCTTATTGGGCATGATAAATTTAATTCTACTTTTATACATTATAATTGGCTTTGTAAGTTATAAATTATTAAAACTCAAGTTCCATTTGCTCGGGATACCACCTTACAGGACTCCAATTTGCAGTAAGGCTCGTTTAAATAGGGAATGGTTCAATTGCCTTTAGCCTTCTGGCTATGGGTGGGTTAGGACTTCTGTTGGTCTTTTCTGTGTCGCACAGATTGCAAGCCCAGTGCCATTTTGAGATCTTTGGCAGCAGTCACTCTACATCTCACGTGGTTGAGTCTGTATGATAATGAGTATTCAGAGACGGGTAATGCTTGGGGGGCTGCCATCAACCTAAGACAGAGCACTTGTGTGGCCTGGGCAGGTGTCTCTATGACGGGTAAGGTGGTCTGCTGATGTCCCACGCAACCTAAGTCAGAAGCTCATTTAATAAAAAGGGGGGACCTGTGGGCGCCATGGGCCCTGGCCCCCAACTGTGAGTGGCTGTGGCCTTGCTTGCTGACCTTGATCAGATGTCCTCCCTATTCAGATTCCCTGCCGGTATCCACCCTTCTGAATGCTTAAGGGAAGTTCCTTGTTTGTGTATCCTGCATATTGGGCGTTAACAACTTAGATGCAAGAATGTAGAACATTGGGTCTGGAATGTAGACCATCGGTAGTGAACTTCTGCCCTCCGGGGGTTCCTCTATTTGTGCTGTAAGCCTGTATTTAAGGTTTCTTCCCTCTTTCAATAAACGGCATTCGACAGCCAATCGTACGAATGACCCGCTGTCTCTTGTCTCTATTTTTTAATCCGCAGCCCTTCGCTCAGACATGGTGAACTGGTATCGGTAATGCGGGCGTTACTGCTACAGGGGACCACTTCTACACAAGTCTTTTCCAAGTCAGGGACCTGTGGTGACTAACCTGGCCTTGTCAGCATCACGCTTTCCCCGGGCTGAGTGGCTGATGCCGATGTGCTGGGCGCTAACTCATTCCTCTGGGCCACACCAGCGCTGGCTTGAAAAGTGTGGTTTGTGCTGAAGAGGCCTCAGCCTTTGTAGATGACCATGATCCAGCAGGCCCCACCTCCTCCCAGAGATTTTTTGCTTCAGCAAGCCCTAGCCCAGTTGGTCAATTGTTTAGCTAGGTTTTGTAGAAGGTTTTGGATTTCTTGTCAGAAGGCAACATTCTGCACCCCTTCTTCCTCCTTTCATAGAAAAGAAAAGGATTTAGGTTGATACTTCACATCTTGGAAGAAAAAGCCTCGTCAGCGTGGAGATGTTCAAACTGTAGTTCTTTTCAGGTCTGACTTTCCAGCTCAGAATCCATGCTCCCTGGATACCTCTGGAGCCATGGAACACATCTGCTAGTTCCTTACTGAGCTACTATATAGCTGTCTTCAGTAACAGCTAGGTCTCACTCTTCTCAGGACCGTGTGCATGCATGTGTGCATGTGTGCGTGCGTGCGTGGTGTGCGTGTGTGTGTGTGTGTGTGTGTGTGCGCGTGCGTGCGTGCGTGTGTGTCTGTGGTGTTGACATAAGCATGCATGCGAATGTGTTTGCAAGTAAGCGTGAGTGTTAGCCATCAACTTTTGGTGCTGATCTTCAGGTGTCACCTACCTCTTTTTTTTCCAAAAAAGTATGCTTCATTGGTCTGGAAACTCACACCATTGGCCAGGCTGGCTGTCTCTGCTTTTCCAGTGCTGGGGCTGCAAGCATACACTACCCTGTCTGGATTTATTATTATATTATTATTATTAATAGTAGTAGTAGTAGTAGTAGTAGTAGTAGTAGGATCGTTATTATTTATTATTATTAATGCTTGTGTTCAGGGCCTAGAGCTCAGCTCCTCATGCTTGCCTGACAAGCACTTTATGGCCTGAGGATCTCTCAGACCTGCACTTGACTCTTTCCTGAAGTCTTGATGCACCTTCATTGTCTGTATCTGATAACCTGTCATCCACAGTTCCACTCTGTAGCTTTGCCGACATTGTGTATTCTGTATCCCAGGCAAGGCTGACAGTAAATGTTACACCTGCTGATCGGCAATCTCCAGTGAATTTGAACTGAAAATAAAGCCTCCATTTTGTTTCTGAAAATCACCCGAATTCAGTGACATTTTAAACAACACAAAATGCCAAGTAATGGACTCCCTTCACTTGGTGCTTTAGAAGTGTTTGGGAGCTGGAGAGAGGGTTCAGCAGTTAAGAGCACTGGCTGCTCTTCAAGAGGACTCACGTTCAATTCCCAGCACCCACAGGGCAGCTCACGACCGTCTGCAACTCCAACTCCAGTGAATCTGGCCCCTTCACACTGATGTACGTGTGGCCAAAATACCGATGCACATAAATAAACCTTTAAAGAGGGAGAATGTTTGGAGTAGAGCCACTCAGCCCTCGGCAGACCACCAACACTTGCATACAGAACAACCCAATAGCAGTCTGTGTGTGACTCCAGTGTACACTCCGGCCCCACACCGGAGCACTGCAGAGCCCTGGACTCATCTCTGTGAGCCAAAACTGACTCTCCCCAGCGAGACCCACTGCACACCACTGCGAAGATGAATGGCTACAAAAAGCTTTAGGGACAAGCACAGGATCTCAACTTCTCACACTCGACATCTGAAACACCTATGCTCTGGTGAGAAAGTCCACTGTGGTCAGGTCTCTTGCTGTAGATACGGCAGGACGCTCACAGATGTCTGTCCTCAAGTCACCCTCTTGGGCCCATAAGCTGAATGTGAGAATCCTCCGCATCACCACTGGAGGTTGACCGTTTTGAGTCACTGGTCTTTACTCCCCCCAAATGAACTAGTCCGTTAAAATCACAGATTCCACTGATGACCACAGCCCAGTCCCAGGACACAGGCCAAGTAGCCTGTCATACCCTCCTCCTCCTGTCTGTCTGCTCTTCACACCAACCTTGTCTGCCAGGCGCTGTTTGTACTCCCTGGTGCACCTCTGTAGGAGGTGACATTCCTGGCCTTGGGAGATGATTTTTCAGTCTGAGATACAGCACTGAAACAGCAAATGGGAACAATTCTAAAGTCAGAAAAGAGGGGAGCCAGGTCGGGAGAGGCAGCCATGTCTCACACATGACCTGACCCCGGACCTGCCATCCTGCTCTGGGACTCTGCAGCGCCAGCTCCCCTCCCCCCAGGGTTGGGGATCTGAGGCTTCTGTCTGTGCAGTCCTGTGCTGCTCTGGAGACTTTAGGTCGGCCACTGAGACAGGGAAGAGCCACACTGAGGATGTTCTTTTTTATCTCGGTGACTACAGTTCAACATTTGCTGCATTTCAGCAGTTTCTCAATAAAGAGTTTAAGGAAAGAGATCAGAATGACGAAGATGTACAGAAAATGTCAAAATGAGGCCTGAGATGTGACCTCTGTACGCAGGGTTCCAGGGGTGCACAGAGTGAAAAGAGGCACACCTTGAAAGCCCTTGTCCCCATATCTTGAAATATGATTTGTTATTGTTGTTGTTGTTGTTTTAAGACAGGGTTTCTCGCCGGGCGGTGGTGGCGCACTCCTGTAATCCCAGCACTCGGGAGGCAGAGCCAGGCGGATCTCTGTGAGTTCGAGGCCAGCCTGGGCTACCAAGTGAGATCCAGGAAAGGCGCAAAGCTACGCAGTGAAACCCTGTCTCGAAAAACCAAAAAAAAAAAAAAAAGACAGGGTTTCTCTGTGTTGTTTTGGTGCCTGTCCTGGATCTCACTCTGTAGACCAGGCTGGCCTTGAACTCACAGAGATCCGCCTGCCTCTGCCTCCCGAGTGCTGGGATTAAAGGTGTGCACCACCACCGCCGGGGTTGAAATATGAATTCTTTCTGTGAATATATGTGGAAGATTTAGCAGTATAGAAATATGATCTAAACCAGTGAATTTAAAAAGCATTTACTGCCGGGCAGTGGTGGCGCACGCCTTTAATCCCAGCACTTGGGAAGCAGAGGCAGGCAGATCTCTGTGAGTTTGAGGCCAGCCTGGTCTACCAAGTGAATTCCAGGAAAGGCGCAAAGCTACACGGAGAAACCCTGTCTCGAAAAACTAAAAAAAAAAAAAAAAAAAAAAAAAGAGAAAAAAAAAAAAAAGAAAAAGCATTTACTTTCCTTTTAGGTTAGTGTTGTATTTCAGATAGCCCACTTCCATATTGTACATATATACATATATATGTATGTATATATACACATATATATTTCTATAAGCCAAACAAGTCTCTATTTTATCTATGTTCTCATGGAAATCAAGAGACTCCACGACCACCACAAGTTAAGGAGGAGTGCTATAAAAAGTTTGAGAGGAGTGTGATGTTGTAGTCATTCTCTTTTTATCACAAAACACCTGGATAGCTAGCTTATAAATAGAAAGGGTGGTTTTGCCTGATAGAGCGGGAGATTTCACATAACAGTCAGTTATGGGAGGATGTCATGGCAAGGAACAGTCAGTGGAGGGAGCTGCTCACCTCAAGTCCTGGACAAAGAACAGGAAGTGATGTGGCTCAGTTGGCAGTGGTGGCCTAATATGCTTGAGGTCCTGGGATCCCTCCTTAGCACTTTATAATACTAGATGTGTTTCGACACATGCCTGTAATGCTGTAAGCTGGTAGGTGAAAGCGGGAGGATCAGACTTACAGACATTCTTAACTATGTAGCAAGTTCGATGCTGAACTTCTTGCCTTTAAAAAGATGGAGAGTGATCTTGGTATGCTGGTCCATGCTTTTAAGCCCAGCACTCAGGAGGCGGATGCAGGTGGGTCTCTGTGAAGGCAAGGCTAGCCAGGTTTACATAACAAGTTTCAGACCAGCCAAGCTTACACAGTAAGAAAAAGACCCTGTATTGAAAGAGAGAGAAGTGGGGGAGGGGATGGGCTGGATCTCCTTATTCCTTCAACAATGTGCTAAGGACTGGAAGTCCTGACCCACTTGGATCTCGATGGTGAAAGTCCCTGACTTGTGCTTGGGGGCTTGGGCCTTGCCCCCCACAGCCCCTACCGCACACCTCATGCTTCCCTGGGGACATCTAAGGGGAGAGAGTCCTCCGGGAGGAACTGTGGGAAGGGGAGTGTGGGAGAGGGAGCAGCGTCCTCCATTGGGTGTCCCCCGCTGCTTGCTCACCTGGCTGTCCCTAACAGGCTGGATGGAGTCCAGGTCCAGGGCATGCCCCCGCGCCCCGCCCACCCCCATCACCTCCCAGCACCCGTGCAGCCATGCAGCCACTCTCTGACGCGTGGCGATCCCGAAGCCACGGGTGGCCAGGAAACCTATAGGTGGGGACGGGTGCGTCCTCTGAGCCCTTGGGCTCTCTAGGGGAGGTGTGAAGAAGTGTCAGTGAGAGCTTGAGCTCAGGGAGGGAGGAAGACCGGTGGAAAAGAAGCCCAGCAACAGTTGAGAGTTTGAGGTTTGGGTCTCGCTGTCCCTCAGTTCCCAGTGAGGAAGGGCCACGCACGCTGTGCAGCAGGGTCGCTGCGGGGGCTGGTGCTGCTTCTGATCATTCCCGGAAGGTTGGCTACCAAGCGAGTATGGACGGCGTCAGGACAGGAGCGGGAGAAGCAGCGAGTAGAGACAGGCGATCGGTGCGTGGGCTGGGTGGCAGAGGGTTGGGGCGGGAGGAGGACTTTAGGAAGAGAGGGGTTTTAGGAGCCGAGTGAAGAGAGGTCAGCGAGAGGTCAGAGTCAGTGTCCGGCCAGCAGGCTGGCCTGGGAGTGGGTGGGGCGGCAAGTGGGTGGGCGGGGGCTCTGGTCTGCAGTGAGTGTCAGTTCCCGGCTCGACCGCCAGGGGTCGGCCGCGCGCCGGAGTCCGAGCAGGGCACAGAGAGTCGGAACCTGTGGATGATTATAGATCTAGGAGCTAGTTTCTGGATTTGTCTCTGTTGGGTAGGTGTTTTATGGTTTCTGTTGCCTCTGTGGATTTTTGAAGAGTGTGATGGCTGTGTGTTGACTGATAGGGCAATTTCTTCTTCTCTTATCATTGTGGTCACTGAGGATTCCAGGTAAAATGTGTTTCTTGACATTGGGAGCTGACACTTGGGAATGGGGAATAGGCTAGGGATTTGAAGTGGTTCACAGGAGTGAGAAGAGCAGAGTGTTCAACCGGGACCTGCTTACTTTGTTTCTGTTTATTATGTTTATTTCCATATCCTTGGAATGAGGAGGGGTAGACAATGAAGAGAGGTCTCCCCAGAGGGTCTGCTATAGCCCTGGATCTGAGACTCGGGGACCGGATCTAGAGGAACAGAGGGAGACGGGAAGATCTACAAACAGCCCATCTGCTTCCATGGTATGAGTGGTCTGTGGGTTAGCAGGAGGGGCCTCATGGAGTTGGGGACTGGGACAAAGCATAAGTGGAGAGAGGGAGGCTGAGAGGGGAAGGGGCTGTAGGACCTAAAGGAGATGTGGGCGAAGGGGGAAGGGAGGTTGCAGCAGGTGTTCTGTCCCAGTGAGAGGGATGAGCCTGGGGTTTGGAATTTGGAGGAGAGTGGAGAGAGGTGCAGGTCTTCAGTTAGCTTACCTGTTTCCCTGGTCTGCTGCTGGTGTTGGAGACTGGGATAGTGGGATGTGTGAGGAAGGGAGATGGAGGAGATCTTTGTGGTCCATTGTGGAAGGGGTCAGAGAGGACCGGGACCCTGCAGCGGGTGTTCCGCTACAGATTAGGAAAAGCAACTTGGAGATTGGGACTAGAAGAGCAGAAGGAGAGGAGAGGATTTGCAGTCAGCCTATCTGCCTCTCCAGGAGGAGTGGCCTCTGGGTTGTCAGGGGGTGGCTGCTGGAGTTGAGGGCTGGGATAAAGAAACAAGTGTGGGGGGGATCAGGTTAGAAGGGAAAGATCTGTTAGAACCACAGTCGATGAGGGCAGGGGACAGGAAAAGGGGAAGCCGGTGTTCTGCAGCAGAGCTGTAGGGATGAGACTGAGAGACTGGGTCTGGAGGAACACAGGGAGAGATGAAGATATGCAGTAGATGAAGACTTGCCTGATCCCTGTCAGGAGTTCATTCTACAGAATGCTTTTTGGAGCTATTTCATGTATACGGTAGAGAGCCTCATAAGCTACTAATGTGAATTAACTTATAAATGAAATTGTATTGAATATTCCTGCCGTTTGACCTCTCACTTCTTCAGTGTCCGACACAAGCAACACTCATCAGTGTACCCTTTTGGGAGGCGGGCAGGCGTCCTCGGTTTCTGATGGACTGGTGGACATTCCGCTTGTTCTTGATCCTCCTTGGTTTCTGATGTGCTGGTGCACATTCCGTTCGTTCTTGATCCTCCCTGTCAATGCAGAACATTGAGGTCTGGTGTCAAGAACGCATGCCTTGCGAGTCAGTGTGCTCCCGTCTATAGATGTGGCTCTTACTGCAGATGTCAGGAATGGAGCCAGGCGTGGTGGTCCCTGAATCTCATCACTTGACAGACAGAGACAAGAGGAGCAATGTGAGTTGAAGGCCAGGATGGCCTGTGTATCAAAACCTGGTCTCAAAAATCAAACCAGACATTACAAATGGACAAAATACTGATTGATTGAACAGTTATACGTGACAAATATTGAAAACATGTTAAGTCTGCTGTTGTTTGAGCACTCAAGGTCCTAGTTGGCACCTAATGTGCAGTAATACAGGCATTGGTTTTTCCACAGTGAAGTATATACACCTCAAAAGCTTTCTCTCTGACATGGACCAAGTATCCACATGATTTGCATAAAAAGTAAAAAATGCTATGTTATGTATGTGGATACCACAAAAGCATTGTATGTGCGTTTGAGGTGTGGGAAGATGGTTAAATGTATATCTAAGTATAAAAGAATTTTTACAAACCATGTTCATAGGATAATTGTTGACTTTCTGGGGTCTGACACACTCAGGTACCTGTATAAATCTGAAACAAAAGGCCAGTCGGATTCCTGCTGCTCCCATGAGAAGTGAGCATACTTACCGTCCTCTCTTCTGTGTTTCTCTCCTTCCAGATGAGGACAGCACAGTAGGGGTGGATTTAATATGAGAGACGGGGCTTGGGAAACGTGTAGGTGGAACGGGGTTGTAGGATAGGACAGAGCATTATACCCTGGCATGTCAGCTCATTTAAAGGTTTATGATATGGGCTCCATGTCACCATGGACATGTCCAACATGATGCTGTAATGTCTGTGGTTGTGACTCCTTGTGAGAAGAGAGATCTGGGGGGGGGGGATGCAGAAGTGCCCAACCAAAATAGGCATACATGAAATATGTGTCATTGCATAAATATTATAATATTGAGTATTAAATACAGCCTAAGACTTCCATTAAATAATTCTAAAAACTTTATTTTACCAATTTTAAAATAAAAATAAAATCACACTATTTTCATACTCCTTTTCTCTCTCTTACCATTTTAATTCTTTCACTCCCTCTCAAGTTCATGGCCCCTTTTTATTTATAATTGATATTTATCAATCAAAAATTGCATAAATGTATGCCAACCATGTGCCGAGTCTGCTCAGTAATGCTTGCATGTGTATGTTTTCAGGTCTGAACACTAGATATTGGATAGTCGGTTATGGGGCTCATCTCCTGGAAAGACCAATGATTCCTCTCTCAGGAGTGTTTAGTTGCCTATAGCTTGGGATGAGTCCCCATGAGGTTTCTCCCATCCATACTAACATATACAATGGCATTGTCCTTGTGTAGGTCTTTTCTAGACAGCCATAATGTTGTGGTTTCTTGAGTCCATCTTCCACACCATTTCTAGGAGATGCTAGCCCTGTGCCTATTAGGATAAATATGGAGAATATAGTCAGGAATTATAATGGTTTAGTAAAGTGATAATAATAGGTTCTGTCATAAGATCCATGCCTGCAGTAGCCGTAGGTAATTAGCTAGGATTTTTTTTTTATTTTTATTTTTTGAGACAGGGTTTCTCTGTGTAGCTTTGTGCCTTTCCTGGATCTTGCTCTGTAGACCAGTCTGGCCTCAAACTCACAGAGATCTGCCTGCCTCTGCCTCCCGAGTGCTGGGATTAAAGGCGTGTGCCACCACTGCCAGGCAACAAGTCTTAATTTAAGCCCTATCATACAGTCCAGAATCTGCCATACATGAGTGCCAGTGCTGTACCCTTTGGGACACACTGCCATGTGGGTCATTTTGTGATTAATGGATTAATCACTGTTGAATGCTTCTGGTCCTTGGCAGTTACTATAGCACCTGCCAGGATTAAGAAAGCTAGTCCTCCTGCCTGGCAGCGGTGGCACACACCTTTAATTCCAGCACTCGGGAGCCTGAGCCAGGCAGATCTCCGTGAGTTCAAGGCCAGCCTGGTCTACAGAGTGAGCTCCAGGACAGGCACCAAAACTACACAGAGAAACCCTGTCTCAACCCCCTGCCCCCCGCAAGGAAAAGAAAAAGGAAAAAAGAAAGCTAGTCCTCATGGAGAAGGTTTTAGTGTGATATCAGTCCAAATTCTCTAACATTCCATGTCCCAAGACATTGGCATTTTCAGAAATAGGGCCTTGCCTTCAATTTCTGGAAAGTGACCAAAGGAAGCAGCTCTTTTATAATATTTAAAGAACCAGCCTTAATATTATACATCCTAGGGGCTCAGGAGAGAGAACTATTTTTGGGAAATAGAATCTCCACACTGAGCTCTATCATCCACTTGCTTTAATTCCTCTGGGATAAAATCCTATCTACACAGCTTCAGTTCTGTTCTCTTGCCCAGCTCCTTTCTCGCCTGATTTCTCTCTATATTTATCTACTGTTCCCTCTAAGTTCTATCTTAATTCTCTCGTCTTAATTCTGCCTCGTCTAGGTCCTTTTCATCTCATTCTTACCCAGCTAGTACTTCCCCATCTGACCCTCCCTCATCTTCCATCTCGTCCACTCGTTCTCTCTGGTCAAAATCCTCTTTATCCCTTTCCATTTTCCATCTCTAAGTTCTCTCCAAGTCTATCAGGAATCCAGTTATAAACCCAAGCAATAGCAATCCCCTGGTCGAGAAGGTCACCAGGCTTCAATTCTATGGGGTCATAAAAGTAGGTAAGAATTTTCCTCAGACAGTGACCACCAGGCTTTCTTGTACAATCCAAAATGGGGGTGGTAAAAGAGGAGGTCAACTGAGTGTTAATGACGGGCTAGTGTATGAAAAGGGGGATCTATGTGCTCAGTCTATATTCCGAGAAGTGGTTAAGTAAGAAGTTAGGGGTCTATAAAGTTAGTAAGGCTGTAAGAAAGGAGGGTCTGAGCTAAATTGTGTAAAGCTATTACTTAAGGTCCACCTGACCTAGGTGGTGTCTCCTTGTGGAATTTGCCTTAAATCAGGAGACTAGCATGTGGTAATTTGGACTGTTATTTCTGTTAGTTCTAGAATGTGGCTAAGGGAGATATCTGATTCCAGTGCTGAAAGGGGAGAAATGGATGCGCTGGGGGAAAGGAAACCTTTCCTGAGGCTGTTCTCCAAATACCTGGAATGTGTATGTCCAGAGAGTGATCAGTCCACACTGTTAGCCCTTCTTAGGAAAAAGTCAACTGGAAAACTATGAAGGCACACATGATTTTGATAACAGAAGACAGCTGATATATAACAAGCCAAAAAACACCAAAACCTCCTTGAAATTTGGCTTCCTTTGAAAGAATTGCTTGATCCCTTCAAGTAGTGGCTTTGCCATAACCAGCTGAGTTCTTATAATATTTTCCTGCAGTCTGCAGCAAGCAGCATTACCTTATTTTGTTTTGGAAGTCTCCTAAACTCCCATACATACCAGCAATCCAAGAGAGTTTTCTCATGCCAGGGTCTTTGTGTTTGAGGGTTTGGCTTGGGGGTCTTTGGGAGGACTTGGTTTGCTCGGGGATTGTAGCGACAGGGTTTGATCCCTGACTCCTAAGATTTAGAATGTGTCCTGGGTCTTCTATGGGTTCGTATTTTGACAGGGTTCCTTCCTATCAACCTTTGTCCTGGGGCTCTCTCATTTAGGTTTCTTCCAGGTTCCTTTGATTTCGGGTTTAGCCAGGTGTACTTTTGTGTTAGCTTTGAGCTCGTACTTAAAACGCACACATTTAGTGGTAGGACCAACATGTAAGTCACCAACGATCCCTGATGGTCTTTCTCACCATTTTTTTTTTTTTTGAGATAGGGTTTCTCTGTGTAGCTTTGGTTCCTGTCCTGGATCTCGCTCTGTAGACCAGGCTGGCCTCAAACTCACAGAGATCTGCCTGCCTCTGCCTCCTAGGTGTTGGGATTAAAGGTGTCCACCACCAGCGCCCGGCTCTCACCATTTTTTGAATCCCCAATTGATCCATCAAAGGTAAATGAACAAGCAATGATATAAAATCTTGGTGAAGGTGAACCAATTATCCTTAGGAAAGATGATGCCATCCCTGGAAAGGCGGCTCTGTTTCTAACTCACTGATGTTTAAACACCCTTCCATCTGATGCTGCCCCAGGTGTATTGCATTCAGAGTCTTCTAGCTTCTTTCCAGGAGTGGAAGCAGAAGGTTCAGACCTCCTTAGAATGTCACATGATAGTTACTGCAAGAGCCAGTGAAACGTAAGATCCATGGCCTTTCTTTTCATACAGTCTGATGGATCCTCATATCTCTGAAGGGAAAGGATGTGTGCATGGGAAAGAGTGAATCAGACCTGGCTGGGAAGGGGGAGCCCTGTGACCATGGATGTCCAACTGTAAGGAAGGGACATTGATGAACAAGACAGTCGAAAGCCACACGATGTTTTCCACAGAAATCCTGCAAAGTCCCTGGGGCAAAGGGAAGAATGTACATTGAACAAAGACCACAGGAAAGGAGGCAGAGGTGTATGTGGCTGGATAGTAAACACACCAACAAGTCTGCCACCTAAACTTCACAAGATCATCAGGGACAAGTCTAGAGTTGCAACATGTCTGCCTCTAGTTCCTCTAATTGAAGGAGCACAGCACATTTCACTGTTCCTTTAACAGGAATCTGAACCTGAATGTGTTTAGGCTCCATGCATGGGATTTCACTGGGAGTGCCTTCATCCTCATGTGGAGTCTCTGGAAATTGGTGCTAATCTGATTTTGGAGCCGGAAGGAGTGGGTAAGCAGCCCCTCCCATTAGTACATTTTATCACAGTGATTTCATGACTAGAGAAGCACTCCTGCCTACTTGGACCTTTTCTTTAGTTTTCCTTGGTAACTCCAGCTTAAAGATATAAAGCATGGACAAAGGTGCAGTGACCTTCAGGATGAGGTCTGAGAATTCAGATATGTGTTGTCTACATGGACACAGCAGGTGAGAAAGAGATGAGCTAGCTACTCACACTTGCTGTTTGTCAATGACCGTCACAGCCTGTTCTTTACATCTTCAATCCAAAGTTTGAAAACCTTTTGTTAGAAGTATAGGGAAAGGACCAAAATGAGCATTCCAGGATAAACCATGGTTGCAGATGAACCTCATGTTTATTGAATACTATATATACAACACTAAGGCATGAAATGCACAATAAAGAATAATATAAGACTACATGTGCCAGGTGGCGCACGCCTTTAATCCCAGCACTCAGGAGGCAGAGGCAGGTGAGTCTCTGTGAGTTTGAGGCCAGCCTGGTCTATAAAGTGAGTTCCAGGAAAGGCGCAAAGCTACACAGAGAAACCCTGTCTCAAAAACAAACAAAAAAGACTACATGGCTTCAGAATTGTTTTATATACAGAAGATAAAGGTGGAGGTTTACAGAAATCACTGTATAATTCTATCTTCTTTTAGGCAGGCCCTGGTGAGAGTTTAAGGAATCCTTCGTAACTACTTCTAGACAGTGAACATGCCAAAAACATGCCTCCAGAGGAGGGCCTTCAAGGTTTCCCTTACTCGTTAGCATTAAAATTAAGTCTGTACTTGTGCTCCATCACATTCTTAACCCAGTGGGTTACTTGATGTTTCTAATCAGGTCAGGTTGAGGACCAACGTCAACAGGGAGTGGGAAGGGAACCTGGGATGTCAGGCTAAGAGGATTTGGACCACAGTCTTGCGAGGTTCGTGAAGTTTATGAGGCTGGTGTCACATAGCAGACCACTAATGCTGGTTGTTGTGGTGGTTCCAATTGCCTGTGAGGTCTTGGTGTTGGCTAAGTCACCCATGAGATCATCTTGTCCTGGGTCTCTTGTAGACAAGATAGTGACTGGACAAATAACGCCACTTGGGTGCGGCCCACACACCCATCATGGCAAAGTCTGCCCAGGTTGCTTCTCTGGTGTGACTCAGACATCATGAAGGCCATGCTTTGTGGTCCTGGGTCCTCCTAGTTAAGCTTATCTCTTGAGTTTGATGAAGAGCGAGGTCCACAACCCTCAAAGTTAATTTTGACCCAGGCTTCTTGGTAAGTTAGCCCCCAGCTCACACTGGTATTGATTGGCTGGCAGGATCCCATTGAGGTCACTTCACGGTCTTTTCCCTTATGTCATTCTGCAGACCACCACCCCGTGGTGTTAAAATGTGTCCAACCTTCCTGGAGTCGTGTGTGCTCTAGGTCACACTTGAGATCAAAGTGCTATCCTTGATCTGTTGTAGTCTTGATAAAACCTGGGTGCTGTGGGATGTTCTGTATGTCCTGTGGGAGCCTGTTCTCGGGTTCCTCGTGGCTTTACCCAGCAGGTCCGCATAGAGGATGATTAGGACCACGGGCCTGAGTGCAGGTGTCTGAGATGGTCTGCACTTGGCTGTGCTGGGGGATGGTCTGTATGTCAAGTTGCTCTGATTGGTGCTGTGGATATCGCTCTACATAAATAAAACACTGATGGCCAGTGACCAGGCAGGAAGTAGGTTGCCAGGCAGGAAGTAGGTGGGACAAGGAGAGAGGAGAATTCTGGGAAGCGGAAGGCTGAGGGGAGAGACACTGCAGCCACCGCCAGGATAAGCAGCATGTAAAGACTCTGGTAAGCCACCAGCCACGTGGCAAGGTATAGATTTATAAAAATGGGTTAATTTAAGATAAAAGAACAGTTAGCAAGAAGCCTGCCACGGCCATACAGTTTATAAGTGATATAATCGTCTGAATGATTATTTTATAAGTGGATTGTGGGACTGCGGGGCTTGGGGAACCTGGAGAGAAGCCCTCCAGCAACAGATTGGTCAATAAATAAAACACTGATTGGCCTGTGGCTAGGCAGGAAGTATAGGCGGGACTAACAGAGAGGAGAAATAAAAGAACAGGAAGGCAGAAGGAGTCACCGCCAGCCACCGCCAGGACAAGCAGAATGAAGATGCAGGTAAGCCACGAGCTGTGTGGCAGGGTATAGATTTATGGAAATGGATTAATTTAAGCTATAAGAACAGTTAGCAAGAAGCCTGCCACAGCCATACAGTTTGTAAGCAATATAAGTCTCTGTGTTTACTTGGTTGGGTCTGTGGGACTGGTGGGTGACAAAGATTTGTCCTGACTGTGGGCACAGGGATTCCTGGGTGTGGCCCACACACCCTCTAACCCAATGTGTGCCTATGTTATTTGATATTCAAATGTGACCCAGATGGTTATGAAGGCTGTGAGGTAGTCTTGACTCCTGATTTGAGCATGGTTGCCTGAGCTGGGTTAAAGGTGTGCATAGTCTATACATCTTGAAGGTAATATGTGGACATTAATTCAGTGATTAAACCACCAATGCTTTTGTTAGTACAGTGGGTCCATTCTTGTTGTTGGAGGGTTTCTTGTGAGCTAACTTACACATCAACTTCTCCTGTGGTCAGACTTGAAATGTGGGTGCGGCCCACATGCTCCTAAGCACAAGGTCTACCCATAATGGCTGATGGTCATTTGTGGCTCGGACACAGGCAAGGATGTCCTTTGGTCCTGGCTCCCCTGTATTGTTCATGAAGCCTGGTTTGGAAGTATGTCCTAAACACACTTGAAATTTGACCTGAGGTTCTTGGTGGTCAAACAGCCCCCAGATTCCATTGATACCCTACAAAATAAATTAACATGAAGGTAATGCGTGGTGGTCAGACCAGGTCAGGGGCATGGGTATGTCCATCTTCTGGGTGTTGCCTACCAGTAAGCCTGTCACAGAAGCTGTGTCTAGGCCCCTAAGCCTGTCATGGCTGCTGTGTGGTCAAGCTATTTTGGGGACTTCCTCCCTCCTTCAATAAATGGCATTCAGCATTAAAAAAAAAAAAAAAAACCAAGTTACAACGCAGTAACCAGACTTCATGGGAGAATCCATGACAGCCAGCCAGACCTCCTCCAAGAATATAGAAAGCATTCAACATTATGTAAAACTCTGTAACAATGTAGGACTTTTTCTTTTGTTCTTTCTCTATTGTAGAATATTATTTTAAGGTGTGATACTGTGTCTGTCT
Source organism: Peromyscus leucopus (assembly GCF_004664715.2). Taxonomy (NCBI): domain Eukaryota; kingdom Metazoa; phylum Chordata; class Mammalia; order Rodentia; family Cricetidae; genus Peromyscus; species Peromyscus leucopus. The sequence continues at coordinate 101,872,272 of NC_051065.1, read as the reverse complement.
AAAACACCTGATGGTTTAATAAAGAACTGAATGGCCAATAAAAAAAAAAAGAATTTTTGCATCTGTGTTCATTATTAGGTCTAAATTTTCTTGGGTCAGTTTAGGGTGAGTTTGTTCTCACCAAAGTATGTGCATTTAGGCAAATCTGAAGTAAAAGACCAGTTTGGCTTTTGTATTCCTGATAAATTGTCACATTAGTGCACTAGTCTGCCTATAGGCATTTGTCCTGTTTGTTCTTTGGGCCATGTATCAAAACATTTTTTCATAAGTTCCAAACAAGCACTTCATAATTTAATGTCAACGTGGAATGTATCTACATATGTTTGCAAACTTCACTCTTCTAACTTGTAGCTTTTCTTTTTCAGCAATTTACTAACGTTGACCCGTTTTGTTTTTTTTTTTTTTTTTTGTTGTTGTTCTTTTTTGTTTTTTGTTTTGGTTGTTGTTTGTGGGGGGGGGGGGGGGGGGGGAGGGTTTATTTCACTTATACCTAACCATCACAATCTGTCATCAAAGGGAGTCAGGGCAGGAACCTGGGGATGGGAATGAAGCAGAAGCCATGGAGGAGGTGTACTTACTGGCTTGCTCCTCATGTCTTGCTCAGTCAAGTTTTTTTTTATATCATCCAGGACCACGTGCCTAGGAATGGCACTACCCACCATAAACTGGGCCCTTCCACATCAATGATCAATCAAGAAAATGTCATACCGGCTTGCCTATAGATCAATATTATGAAGGCATTTTCTCAACTAAGAGTCCTTCTTCCCAGACATGGCTAGGTTTGTGTCAAGTTGACAAAAGCCAGGCAGTACCCCTCTGAGCTCTCCAGCCCCAGGAGCCTCGTTCTTACTCCTAGTTGGATATTTTCAACTACTCATGTCAAATATGAAGAAGGTACATAAGGCTTTCAGGTATCACCCTCTTTTCTTTTGGTGGTTCTATGTCCTGGCTCTACTAGAATTTTTCTAGGCCATTCCTGTTTTACGAATGGATTTTCTTGGGACTGGAGAGATGGCTCAGAGGTTAAGAGCAGTAACTGTTCTTCCAGAGGTCCTGAGTTCAATTCCCAGCAACCACATGGTGGCCCACTACCATCTATAATGAGATCTGGTGCCCTCTTCTGGTGTGAAGGCATACATGCAGGCAGGACACTGTATACATAATAAGTCTTAAAAAAAATGGAATTTCTGAAAAGTGTTGACCTGTTTATCAATTGTGAGAGAGTTTTCAGAATTATATAGATGTGTTTAAAATTGCTTAGAATATGACTTTCCCAAAAATGTCATAGCTAATGTTTCTTTTGCCCATTTATTTACTCATTCTTTCAATAACTCTGACTTTTTGTCAGCTTACTCAGATCTACAATTATTATGAATATTATTAATAGTGAATACAAGCTACTTTCAGAAATTTCAAACCAAAAGCTAAAACTTATTTTCAAATTTGCTATCATAAATTTCTACAGTCTAACCTGGGACTTAGTTCTCTGCCCTGACTGCAGATGTCCTGTACCTGGTCTTCCACTTGTAGAATTCAGATATTTCCTAGCAGACACAGGTCTTTATGCCTGGCATTGTGTGGGAATTTTGGACTTGAACTCCTCCTTTTTTTTTTTTTTTTTTTTTTGGTTTTTTGAGACAGGGTTTCTCTGTATATCTTTGCGCCTTTCCTGGAACTCACTTGGTAACCCAGGCTGGCCTCGAACTCACAGAGATCCGCCTGGTTGAGCTCCTCTTTTATCTCTGGATTATTTTTGGTGTTTGCTAAAATATAAAGTCATGGTGTCCACAGCTATTGTGACACCTGGCATGTGATACCAGTAAAACTGGCTGTGGATGGAAAATGGGCTGAGACCATTTTTGGCAATTGGAAAGTATTGGTGTTTTGTTGTTGTTGTTTTTTAAAGTGTCCCCATGTGCTGCCTTCATTCCAGTAATTCCTTGTCTAGGAATTTAGATATAGTATACACCTATAGGGATGTTCACACCACAGCATTTTCTGTACAGAAGATCAAAAACACAACGCAAACAAACAAAAACTCCAACCAGGCTAAGGTGGCCCATACTCTTAATTCTGGAACTAAAGAGGTAGGAGCAGGTCTACCTCTGTGATTTCAAGGCCAGGTTACTCTACAAAGCAAGTTCAAGATCAGCGAGCGATGCACAGTGAGACCTCGTCTTAAAACAAACAAAACTCCAAACGGGTGGAGGTATTTCAGTTTTGGTACTTTTAATTATGTCGATTAGAATCCATTAAATGCCCTGTGCCGTTTAAAACTAGAAAGAACATAAATATGTATTTAAATAAGGAGAAATACGTTGTATAAAACCGATGGTGTGTTTCTTTTCGTCGGAAAAAGGACACACCTGTGCGAGAATGACAAGAATACCATAAACAATATACAAAATGTAAACGACTGCCAGCGTCACGAAGTCGCCAAGAACGCAGGGGTGAGGGCGTGCGTGCTGGACTCTCCGACCCCTGGCCAGGGCCATTCTGCTGGTGCGGGTAACAATGCGCGTACGTGCGATACCGGCCTCCGGCTACAGACGGCGCTGTTGGAACCCAGGGCTGGCTGACGAAAACCCACCCTCCGCGCGTCGTCTGACGTCATCACGGCGGGCCACGTCGCACGCCATCTAGCGAGGCATCGGGCACAGCGCTCTCTTGCGCGGGTGCTGTGGGTCCCGCGGCGTCTCCTGTCGCCCCTGAGGTCGCCGCTCTGGCCGCTCTGGCCCGCCTGGCGTTGGGTGGGCGGCAGGTCTGCGCCCACATGAGCCAGCGGCATTACGGCCGCAATGGTCGTGGTCGGGGCCGGGACTTCGCCGGCCGTGCCCCACCCAAGAAGAAGGTCAAAAACCACATCCCGGAGAGGTAAGGCGCTTTCGTTTCGGGCTGGGTCGTTCCGGCTGCCTTGGCCGCCGAGAGCCTTGGTGTTCCCCGCGGCCTGGCTCCCTTCCGCCTCCCAGAGTCCTCCGCGTCGAACCTCCCCAACCCCGGCGTTCGGGGGTCTCAGGTCTGCCCCGGCAGGGCTCGCCCGGTGGGGCTCCGGGCCAGCGCGGAAGTGCGCTTTGGGGCGCGGCTGCCGGGGTTGGGTCGTCCCTTGAGCCTGGGAGCCGCAGTCTTCAGACTGTTTAGGCGCTGGGTGAGGGAGCCGGTCTGAGCTGAAGCCACCCCGCCCTCAGTACCAGCTGGAGAGGCTCTGTCACTTCCAGGACTCTGGAGGCGGAGGTGTCATTGGAGGGAGTTTTCCCTGCCTGTGCCGGTTTTAATGTTTTTAATGTTAGATTTACGATTTTGTTCACAGATGCTGTGTACGCTTTACTTCTTGCGACTGCCTGCCCCCTTCCCAGATTTCAAAAGTCGGTTGTTTTCTTTCTTTCTTTTTTCTTTTGTTTGTTTTTTTGTTTTTCGAGACAGGGTTTCTCTGTATAGCTTTGCGCCTGTCCTGGATCTCGCTCTGTAGACCAGGCTGGCCTCGAATTTACAGATATCCACTTGGCTCTGCCTCCCGAGTGCTGGGATTAAAGGCTTGCGCCACCACCGCCCGGCCGGTTGTTTTCTTTCCACAAATAAGGAATAGCTGGAGACAGGCGTGGCTAGACTAACCTCTCCTCTTCCTAGAATTCAACAAATGTTTGTTTTATCTCCACAAATAAACAGTACCTAAAACCTAGGATGGACAGCCCGTCCTCTCCCCATTCCCAGACTTCAATAAGCTCTTCATCTCCACAAAGAGCAATACCTAAAATCTAGAATGTACATAATGTCCTCTCTACCTTCCTAGATTTGAGTAAGCGCTTCCTTTTTTCTCCTGATTTTTTTTTTCTTTTGGTTTTTCGAGACAGGGTTTCTCTGTATAGCTTTGCGCCTGTTCTGGAACTAACTCACTCTGTAGCCCAGGCTGGCCTCTGCCTCCCGAGTGCTGGGATTAAAAGCGTGTGCCACCACCGCCTGGCTCTCCTGAATATTTTTAAAGTCTGTCAGCTTTCCTCCATCATCACCCCGGTGCAGAACTTGCTTGACCTGTTTCAGAAGACAGGTGTCCATTTATCTACTTGCATTTCCTTTTAATCCATTCTTAGCATACTTTAATATAGTTAATTATTTAAACTGAATATCTAGTAGTAATTGGGAGACAGCTCATAGATGTAAGGTAAAGCTTGATTTTAAAAATAAAACACCAACTCCTTGCCATGGCCTGTCACAGTAGGCTCCACTGTTCTGGGGTCCTCTGTGTCTCCAGACCGGTCTCTTGCCACTCAGTCCTCACTTTCTGATCTTCATGTATACTGAATGAACCCTGCTTAGCTGCAATTCATGGACATAAACTACCTCAGCTCTCACTCTCCACGCTGACCCCTGGCGTGGCTGAAGTTCAGACTGTCTCCTCCTATAAGAACTGATGTCACTTGTGTGGAAACTGAGAACACTGTGCAGTCAAAGCATTGAATTTGAGCCCTTTCAGCCAGAGTGTAGGTATTCATTACTCCTTGCAATTTTTAATATTTCTAGTTACCATGCAAAATATGAGTCTCATTATGACATTTTTCTACATGTATGTCATACTTTGCTCATACCCATGAATACACCTTCCCTTCTTCCGCCCACATTTTGCTAGTTTCTTTCTTCCCTTAAGTAATTCACCACTTTTTTCATCTCATATGTATGTATACACATACATTATGTATTTAAAACTAGATTCCCCATAGGGAAAGTACACACTATTTGCTCTTCCCTTTTCTGCCTCTTGTTGCCCCCCTTCAACCTCCATCCTCGGACACAGCCCCCTCTGCCTTCATGTCTGATATATTGCCTTGGTATCTGATGCTAGGCTGGTTTATTAGGGGTATGAAAGCTCTGGCCATTTTGGTTTTAGGTATTTCCTGTTTTGTGTTGTCTTCTATTTATTTTCAAGATGGGGAAACAGAAGAAGAAGGTGCAGGTTGTTACTTGTGGAAAATGAATAGGTTGAGTGACAAAAGGCAGAGCAGAGGAAAGGGACATTTTGTGTGTGTGCTTGGTGCCTGGTTATCTTGGAGCCTTGTTCTGTTGGGAGGCAAGACTGACATTCAGTCTAACAAATACTGTGTGTGTCACAGGTGGAAAGACTATCTCCCAGTTGGACAGCGGATGCCTGGGACTCGGTTCATTGCTTTCAAAGTTCCTTTGCAAAAGGTAAAAGTTAATTCAGTATTTTTTCAGAAGTCTAAATTCCCCATGGAGAACATGGAGAGCTCCACTGGCTCTCAGCCTGGTTGCTCTCTATTTTCCTGTTTTATGTCACTTTACTAACCTGAAATAAGATTCACAGATCAGTAGAATACCTCAGTTAAAGGAAAAGACAGTATAATTCCCTAGCTATAATATGAAGACTAATTATAACTTCGTTGTATTTTATGTCCATCTGACTAAACTGGATAGTTGAGTATTGACTGTGTTGATAAGCTGGTTATTCTACTTTTGTTTTTTCCTTACCTAGTTAATGTTGACTAGGACATTCTAAAGTGATTCAGGCAGGGGCATCAAACAGACACAGAAATATGTGTATGTTCAAAGAGGCTCTTTTTCCCCACCACTGGAAGTGAGGCTGTTATGAGCTTCCAGAAGAGCGGACTGCCCTTTGCTTCTCATCCGTGCTCATCTCTTGGGGCTGGAATAAATACAGAATGTGGTGAAGAACTTTAAACAGCCTTGCTCTCTCTACCTCCCTCTCTGACAGAAATTTGAAGCAAAGCTTATGCCAGAAGAATGCTTCTCTCCTTTGGATCTTTTTCATAAAATTCATGAACAAAATGAAGAACTTGGATTGATAATTGATTTAACATATACTCAGCGCTATTATAAAGCAGAGGTAAGTAGAACCTCTAAATAAAAAAAAAAGAATTCGTAGTAATTTCATAGTTTCTGTCCTGTGCTGATGTGAAAGCTGAGCTTCATTTATAGGAAGTAATAATTTTAAGGAAAAGCAAATAGTTTCCCTAATTTCATGTTGAAATGAGATTGGAGGCCGGGCGTGGTAGTAAATGACTACAATCTCAGACTTAGGAGTCCAAGGCAGGAGGATCACAAGTTCAAGGCCAGTTTGGACTATATAATTAAGTCTTAACAACAACAATGCACACACTAGATTGGAGACATGAATTGAACTATAATATGTAGTGGTTATTACCTATGTCTCTTTCATTAGCAAAATCTCTATAACCACTGAACATTAATTCCCCCTTTTCCTATACTCCTGACCCCTAGTAACCTCTTACCTGCTTTGTTATATGAATTTCCCAGTATTAGTATCTTATACAAGTAGCATAATGTAATATATATTCAACTTTTTAAATTTAATTTAAATATTAATTCCATCATTTCCCTCCTCCTTCCTTAACCCCTCTCAACCCCCCTTTTCAAATTCATAGCCTCTCTTTTTTTTATTGCTATATGTATATACAAATAAATATACAAATGTAGCCTGCTGAGTCCATCTAGTTTTGCTTCTATGTATGTTTTTAGGGCTGACAACTTCAGGATGCTTATAAAAAAGCAGTTCTTCTCTCCTCCCCCCCCCCCCCAGCAGTTCTTAACTGCCTGTAGCTCTTCCTCTAGGGCAGGCCCTCTGCAGTGTCTCCCATCCCTGTTGGCATGTCCACTGGAATTACTGTTCAGATCTTGTGTAAGCACCCACATTGTTAAAATTTCATGGGTGGAGCCTTCCCTATGGCGTGTATAAAATGTAATCTTGTAGCTGACGTCCTGGTCTTTGGGGCTCTTATAATCTTTCTACCTCCCTCTTCTGAGTGTTCTTTCTTTGAGCCTTAAGATGTAAGGGTTGTGTTTTAGATGTATTAATTGGGGCCGGGCAGCTCAGTCTGTTGTTGTCTGTATTTTTGACTAGTTGTGGCTTTTTTTTTTTTTTTTTTTTTTTTTTTTTTTTTTTTTTTTAATAATCTTTGTGCTGCAGGAGGAAAAAAAGTACCTTTGTGTGAGAGTTATACTTATCTGTGGAGAAATTTTTTTGTTTGTTTTTTTGAGACAGGGTTTCTCTGTATGAAAGCTCTGGGCTGTCCTGGAACTCGATTTGTAGACCAGGCTGGCCTTGAACTTACAGAGATCCACCTGCCTCTGTCTCCCAAGTGCTAGGATTAAAGGCGTGTGCCACCACCCCATCAAGTAATTTTTTTTGTTGTTGTTTTTTGTTTTTGTTTTTCGAGGCAGGGTTTCTCTGTGTAGCTTTGGAGCCTGTCCTGGAACTCACTCTGTAGCCCAGGCTGGCCTCAAACTCACAGAGATCCACCTGCCTCTGCCTCCCGAGTGCTGGAATTAAGGGCGTGCGCCTTTTTTTAAGATTTATTTTTATTTATTTGTATGAATGTTTTTGCCTGCTTATATATATATGCACTGCAGACATACCTGGTGTTTGTGGAGGCCCGAAGTTGGCATTACATCCCCTATAACTGGCATTACAGATGGTTGTGAACTGCTATGTGGATGCTGGGAATTGAACCTGAGTCTTCTGCAAGAGCAGCCAAGTGCTCTTAACTATTGAACCATCTCTCCAGCCCCAGTATCATGTAATGCTTGTCTTTTTGTGCCTAAATTATTTCACTAATTATGTCTGCGGTGTTTATTGAAGCACATACCAGAATCTTTTCTGGCTCAATATTTAGGTTATGTGTATATGCTATATTTCATTGTGGCTCCTATTTCACCCCATTCTGCCTTCCTTATTCTCCACTTTGTGTGTCTGTGTGTGTGTTGGGTCAGGGGGAGTGTTCTTTGTTTTGTTTTTTTCATGAGGAAAAATCTCACTCTGTGGCCCTTAATGGCCAAAAATTCATTATGTATACCAGGCTGGTACCAACCCACAAAGATCTGCCTACTCTTGCCTCCCATGTGCTGGTATTAAGTGTGTGCATTATCATGCCGAGCATGTTCTGTCTTATTTTAAAGGAGCCCTAAACATTATAGAATTTATCTCTACATTTCTGGTATGCATGGTATGTAAAATACAATACTTTTTCCTTAATATCAGTTCTTTGATATCAGATTTGTAATCTGATAGCCCCTAGATGTCATAAAAATTGTCATTTTGAATTTGGTTGTCATAAAGATTGCTTTCCATGTCTTTCACTTTCTATTTGTCTCTCTTGAATTCTGTGCTTTGAGAGACCCAGCCAGCCTATACTCTGTAAATGTTAGTGGTGTGCCTCCAAGTGCTGGTCGAGTCCATTGTTCTCTGCCAGTGGGCTAGCACAACCAGATTCAGGATTGTTTTCCTTTCTCCTCCTGTTCCCCTAACCCTGGGAGTTTCCTTTCCTTTCCCTTTCCCACTTTCCTTCCTTCTCTTCCTTACTGTTTTCTTTTGGGTTTTGTATTTAAAGCGGAGTCTTAATATGTAGCCCTGGCTGACCTCATGGTCTTCCTGCCTCAGGCTCTCTCATGCTGGAATTACAGATGTACAGTACTGTACCTGCCTTGATTCTTTTTTTTTTTTTTTTTTAATTTAAATTTGAGATAGGTCTCATATAAGCAGGGCTGTCCTCAGTTGCTGAGGATGCCCTTAAATTCCTGATCCTCCTGCCTCTATCTCCCAAGTGCTGTGATTACAGGCATGAACCACCACAGCCAGATTGATTTCCTTTCTAAACACTGGTGTGTGTTTGTATGCTGTACCATATTCATGCTGGAACCTACAGAAGTTAAAAAAGGGTGTCAGATCCACTGGAACTGGAGTTATAGATGGCTGGAGTGGCTACATGAGTTTTGGGAACTGAACCCTCATTCTCTCTCTCTCTTTTTTTTTTTTATAAAGATTTATTTATTTATTATGTATACAGTATTCAGCCTGCATCCCTGCAGGCCTGAAGAGGGCACCAGATCTCATTACAGGTAGTTGTGAGCCACCATGTGGTTGCTGGGAATTGAACTAAGGACCTCGAGGAAGAGCAGTTGGTGCTCTTAACCTCTGAGCCATCCCTCCAGCTCCCCCTCATTCTCTCAAGAGCAGGAATGATTTTCTTTTTAACCTGACAGTCTCCAGTGTGTCTGTGTATTTTGAGATGGGTTCTTGCTATGTTGCCCAGGCTGATCTTGAACTCCTGTGTTCAAGTGGTCCTTCTGCCTAGCCTACTGGGATACAAGGACTATAAGGGTGTGCTACCATGCCTGACATAAGACATTTTCATAGATGGTCATGTGTCCTTCCATTGGGGGCATATAATGAGTGGTTGTCTCTTATGGTATTAGTAATTATTGATGACTGATCTGTTAACTCCTTTGAAGCTTCCAAAAGTTGATTTTCCTTTTTCTTTTTTCTTTTTTGAGACAGGCTCTTGCTGTGTAGCCCAGGCTGACTTCAAACTCAAGATTTTCCTGCCTCAGCCTCCCAGGGTCTAAGATTACAGGTGTATGCCACCATACCAGGCTATTCAAGGTGAATCTTATCATTCATGTTTCATTTAATGAAGTTTCTGCTTGTTTATTTACTCAGTGATGTCAACAGGATTCTTTCCTCTAGGTAACACCTTTAAAGTAATACCTTAGGTCCCTAATACCTGCCAATAGTGACGAGTCAGAATTTATTCATTTAAGCTTTTCTCTTATTACAAACTCCCCTGCAGTTGTTTTTTCCAATTGGAGCACAGTTGGAGGGCCTCTCTTCAGATAGTTGGAGCTTCTCAGTTTGGCTCCTAAAACCTTTTTTGAAAGATATTCTTGAGAATTTCATGCATGTATAATTTGTATTTTGATCACAACGACCCCAATACCACAGCCAATTGCTCCTGGTTTGCACTCCCAATGTAATGTCCTCCTTTTTATGTGTATTGCCCATTTTTTTGTTTGTTCAACTCATGCTTGAAGGTGCCTGTGGGTGGTAGAAGGGATTAGAGCCCCTGCAGCTGGATTACAGCTTGTGGGCTGCCTGATGTGGATGCTGGAACTGAACCCAGGTCCTTGGCAAGAGCAGCAAGCACTCTTCAGCTCTGTCCCTCAGCCATTTCTTTACCCTACCCTGACACCACATTTTTAAAAGCAACTCACTGAATTCAAAATTAGTGCTGCCCAAGTGCACGTGGGTGTGAAGCCATCTTCTGGAAAATGGCCAATTACCCAGGGCCGCACTCCTGAAGAAGAAAACTGATTCTCCCTTTCCAGGTAGCTCTCAGCTGCCAAAGCTTCTCAGGTAGATTAAACCATTTCTTAGTCCTAATCTTTTGACATGTCCTGATCATCTCTGATCATTTTGTCTGCATGAAAGAATTCTGGGCTCATCTTAACTCTTTCCTGCCCCACCTGACTCAGCCTTTGCAGAAAGCTTTGTTTCCTTTCAGATATGTGAGTGTCAGGTATATTCATTGCTAATAGAATGACATTGTTTTGAAGCTTTTCTTGTGGACAGAGCTAGGAACTCTGTGTAAAAATCATGATAGCGCTTTCCACTTAAACCCAGAGTTACGTATTTTTCACCTAACCTCTCTTTTTTCCCTAAGATGTGTGTGTGTGTGTGTGTGTGTGTGTGTGTGTATGTCTGTGTGTGTGTCTTTGTGTCTATGTCTGTGTGTGTGTGTGTGTGTGTGTGTGTGTGTCTATGTCTATGTGTCTATGTCTGTGTCTGTGTGTCTATGTCTGTCTGTCTGTCTGTCTGCTTGTCTGTGTCTGCTACTTGTGTGCAGGTGCCTGGCGAGAAGAGGGCGCCGGATCCTCTGGAGCAGGAGTTACAGGCTGTTGTGAGCCATCAGGCGTGGGTGCTGAGAACTGAATGAAGCACATCCTGGAAGAGCAGCAGGCACTCTTGAGCACTGAGCCATCTCTCCAGCCCCTCATCTGCCCTTTTCTTTCTCGTGTCCACAGCTCCTTTTGCCCAGCTCATTACCACTTTGTAAAGGCACAGAAAGGTGAAATAATTAGATAGAACAGTCCACACCATATATACCCTCATTCATGTGGACTTTGGTGTGTTTTGTATAACTAGTGACTGTCCTACAGTTTTAATGAAAATCAAGTGCTGTTTCCTGGTTGAAACAGCTTTGTAAGAAGTGACTCTTTAGTCAGAATTGCTGTCGTAGTAAGCTTATTATTATCAGTTTATTTTCATGCTCCTCAAACATTTTATTATATGCCTACAAATGAAATAATGTACATTTTCTTTGTTTTGCTTTGTAGGATTTGCCAGAAACTATTTCTTACATAAAAATTCTTACAGTTGGCCATCAGGTACCCAGTAATGACACTATTTTTAAGTTCAAGTGTGCAGTTAAAGAGTTTTTAAAGAAAAATAAAGACAATGGTGAGTCCTTGTGGTTTCTTTTTCTTTTCTGTCTGAACTCTGTTGTGCATTTTGAATAGGTTTAGAGACTCTTAAAATCTTTTTTATTTTAATTATGTGTGTGTGCTTGTAGCTACATGCATATAAATGCAGGTACTCAGAGTCCAGAGGCTTCAGATCCCCTCCATCTGAGTTAGGGGCAGTTGTGAGCCATCCGACATGGGTGCTGGAAAACCGACTTTGGGCCCTCTTCAAGGGCAGATGTGCTCTCAAGGACTGAGCCATCTCTCCAGAGCAGTTTCAAACTTTTGATATTGTTAATATTCTGATAGTCGGTCTGTTGTCTCTGAAAATGGCAGCTGTTAGTAATAAAGTGTTTTCCCCCTTGTTGGCCACACAAAAACAACTTGAGTGAGAAATGTGTAATATGATGGAAGTGTTTCCCTTTTCCTGTGGTTAAGGGGTGAGAAGATTAAGATTATCAGGGTCTGCTAGTTACTTAAAGAGACAACCAGAGTCAAAGGTCAGGAGTGCAGCAGTCTCCTGGGAGAACAGCACAAATAGGCCAGTAGACTCTCCTCTTTGCCACACATACTTGAGGTGTTTCTGCTGGTTTTCCATTCTGAGTACACTTGTGGTTGTTACTATTATCAAAAGGGAAGGTGGGCTGAGGTCTGCAGCTTAATTGCTGAGCACTTGCCTGGCTTCCATAAGCCCAGTTTCAAACTTCAGAGTTGCATGCACACACACACACAGACACATTCTAGTTTCCTCTCCATGGGAAAACAAATGGCTTTGTCTGCTGCAGCTTTAACCCGGCTGCCTCTACAGTTTGTATCACTGTATCGAAGCAGTACTTGCAAAGTTTCCACAACAGTGAACTTTTGGTAGGTGATTCTTGATAACATGTTTCTAAAGCCACTTTTCAACATAGCAGTAATATTTCACTAATTGTGTTAGTCTGCAGAAAATTGTCTTTAACTTATTTTTGGTGGATCTTGTTTCCTTTACTCAATTCTGCATTTCCTGTTTTATAGACAAACTTATTGGTGTCCATTGCACCCATGGCTTAAACAGGACTGGCTACCTCATTTGCAGGTGAGTTGCCAACCCAAAAGCCAAACAGTGTTTGGTGTGTTTGTCTGGTTACAGTGGTAATGTACACTTACATAGAAATGGGTGAATTATAGAGCAGTGTTGTCTCCACCTAGAGACTGCCACCAGCAATACCATTGTAGACTTCACAGATGCAGATAGAAGTACATCTGTGTGGCTTCAAGTACAGTAGACGTGCAGATTTACAATCTAATAGGTGGTAGGTATCTTCCTATGGAAGTATTTGGAAACCTTATGTTTTAAAGGTTATACTGGTTTTTGTTGGGGTTTTGTTTTTGTTTTTTTTGCATACTGATGAACATGCAAGTCAGAAGTTTGGGGTCTGATAAAATTACTAGAGTGGTATGAGCATCTTTGGATCCACATGCCACTGACTCCGCAATAACCTCACTTGACATGCAGATGCTGAATTAGGATGCAGTCTGATGGCCCTTAAGGAATTGCTGTGCTGTGCTGTGCTGCTTGTCCGTTCAGAACATCCTGAGGTCTGGTTTGTGTGAGCAGTGTGGGTGCTGGTAAAGAGATTTAACTCGCCTCTGAAGAAATCAGACTATAATAATAATAGTAAAAAAAGAAGAATATAGAGCGCTCACTGTCAAATGCTGAGGGGGACAGGAACATGGTACCGTGACGGGGAGACTCTGACCTATCTCATCAAGAAGACAGTACATCCCCATGGACAGTTTGAGAGACTCTGATGTTGAGCTAGTACTAGCTGAGTAGGGACACTGAAGAAACTGGACATAAGGCTCAGCCGGGCCCTGGAGTAGGATGGCATATACTTGGCTGCGGGGCGGGCAGTGCCGTAAGTGTGCCGTAGAAGTGAGGTTGCGGGGGCAGGCAGGAGCAGTTAGGCCATGCAAAGCCGTGTTTGGGTCTGTTTGGTTTTTCTTGTTGAACTTTTTTGGGTTTGTTGAAACCATCTGTTTTTGCTGAGTAAAGAATGCTCTAGAGAGGTAGAGGCAAGGAGCCATTAGGTTTTTATATGAATTGAAGTGTAATGGTCACTTAGACAGACCAGGATGGTGAGGGCTTTCTGGTGGAAGGCTGTGGTCATCACTGTCAGGACCCTGGTGGTAGATTGGAGGTGAAGATGCGGGAAAAGTGGGTAACGGTGATGGTAGCCCCTGTTTCTGACCTGTACGGTTGGTTACCCGGTATTTTTAGCTGTGTTGCTATTTTTCCCAGTTGCTTTATGTGTCGTTGGTTCCTAATGAATACACAGTAATATTAGGAAGCCTCCTGTTTTCTAGTTCACAAAGCATTTTGAAGAAAATGACTACAGAATCTGCCTTTTAATATTTGCCAATTTGGTCATGTTATTAGTTATATTATTATTATACTAATGTAAGCCCTTTATTAATAGATTTCTAAAGTTGGTCAATCTTGGGATAGTCGTTCTCTATGGTCATGGCATGTTATTCTGTAACTGTTGGATTAGATATGTAGTATTTTCTTAGGATTTATATCTCTCCACGTGTAAGTGAAATGGGACCTGTTTTGATTTTTGTTTTTCTTTTTGTATATTTAAGTGACCCAAATTATGTTGTTTTGTTAGATATTTGATTGATGTAGAAGGCATGAGGCCAGATGATGCAATTGAATGTAAGTATGGGGGGGTGGGTCACTGTTTTTCCCTTCCTATAAAAGCTAAAGGTGGAAGTAGAGCCACTTTTCAATTTTTGGAAAAAAAAATTCATATGATCCAATAGAAGATGCCAAAAAGGAAGTGAAGAGAGATAAGGAAGGAAAGCTACGTCTTGGGGCTGGGGATGTGGCTCCATGGGAGAGCGCTTGCTCAGCCTGTGTGCAACCTTGAGTTTGATCTCCAGGACCAAAAGAAAGAAAGAAAAATAATAGTACCATAAGGTCGTCTTTTGCCGAAAGCTGTGAAGGGACAGACCTGCAAGCGATATGTGAGATGTAACCACCTAATGGTTAGCCAGTGACTATGAGCTGCGGTCTGCCTTCTGGGTAAGAGTTCTCTTTGCAGCTCTCCTAACAGTTATCCGCATCCACTCCTCAGTGTTCAACAGGTGTCGGGGGCACTGCATAGAACGGCAGAACTACATTGAAAACCTGCAGACCCGTCGGGTCAGAAAGTAAGGCGTCTTCCATTTTGCTAAGTGAGATTTGTGGTTAGGGAAACCTCTTTTGTATGATTCACATTACCCTGGCATCTTGCTCCCTTGCTGAGCAAACCCTAAACAAATAGGGGTGGGGGAGTGGAGATCCTGTGTTCACACACCAAAGTACATAGTCACTGAACTGGACCTGGACCTGGGACCTGGTGACACTGGGGGACACTTCTCTTTTAGGAACCGGAATGTTAGCAGCACATCTAGGTCACGTGGTCTTGAAGACTCAGCACATCTTATGGAACACGCCCACAGCACTAACAAGCCTGTGAACCAAGGACCTCGGAACAACTGGCCTGGTGGCCGTCCACCGCCTCCCCGGCATTTTCATACCCAGACCTCACAGCAGTCATTCAGGTACCTGGGCTTTCCCTTCCTTAGAACTGAGATGGGACTACTTCAGACCAGGGAAGTACATCGTATCTCACTTGGGAAATGGGAGATGAAAAAGTCTCAATTCAGTTAAAATAGTCTAGTAGGATTCTCCAGAGAAATGAAAGAGAAGAAAGGAGAGAGGAAGAGAAGGAAGAAGGGAGGGAGAGTAGGCAGGTAGATGAGAAGGGGCCTTCACTGGGGTGATTGTCATGTGCGACTGGAGGCTGTGAAGTCCCTACAGGGAACTTGGTAATTCTCTGTAGGAGTCCTAAGTAGTCCTGAGGAGCCTTGGGGAAGGGGTGGGAGGAAGGAGAGGGTAAATTTGCCTTTCCTCCCTCGGCCTTTGTAATTGTACTGTAATCCCAGCCAGGGGGCTGCTGCCTGCCCACAGAGAAGGCAGATCCTCCTTACCCAGTCTGCTCTTCCTGCATCAGTCTTTCTCAGAAACACTCTTGAGGACCGATAGAAAAATAATGCCTCACTAGATCTGTAGCTTCTTTACACTAGTCAAGATGCTACCTAAAAAAACTGGTATAGCTTAAAAGATACTTTTAGCTATTAATTTAGTTGTGGTTTTTATGAGCACTTGAGGGTCATGACTGTCAGGCTGGATTTGAACTTGTCTCTTTACTCTGCCATTCACACTGTGTGTAATCTTGGGTGAGACCACATCTCTAATTTCCACTCTTTGAGGTGGAGATTTTAAAATACATGATAACTATGGTTGTTCCCTGCTACATCTGATAAAGCAAGTTGGTACGTTGTTACACTTTCAAAAAGATGCTGCTGTTGACACTGAGAGTGGGAGTAACCCTTGTGAATCAGTAGTTTTAGTGGCCATAAAGATGCTCATACCTGGTCAATTCCATGCTGAGAATCTACTTCTCAAGTCGTACTGTCCCATACAGAGCTAGGTGCTCTGCATACAGTAGTATATATTCCCCCAAATAATGATGGTAGGAAAACTGGTAGTAACCTGTGATTCTAAGAGTGGAGATACAGCTAAGTAACCATAACCATACTGTGACATATTATAAAGCCACTGAAATTAAAGTTTGTTTATAATAGTAAAAAATAGTAGCAGGAGCTGGAGAAATGGCTCAGCAGTTAAGCATACTGGCTGCTCTTGCAGAAGACTCAGGTTTGATTCCCAGCACCCACATGGCTGCTTGCAACTTCCTGTAACAACAGTCAGAAGGATGAAAATGGATAGAGGCCAAAGAAACATTTGATCAAATTTGACTAAGTAGGAGAGGGGAGGGAGGGAGGGGGGTGGAGGGAGAGAGAGAGAGAGAGAAAGTAACCTCCACTATCCCCTTCATACTCCCACCTTGTCTGAGATAGAGCCTCCTTAGTTCCACTGCACATGCTAGGCCAGCTCTCCTCAACTTCCAGGGATCCTCCTGTCCGCCCCCCATCTGGTCATAGAGATTGCACACACATGCTACTGTGTCTCAGCTTTCTATGAGTTCTGGGCGTCCAGCCCCAAGTCCTCACACTTGTGCAGCAAGAGCTTTACTCACTGGGCCATCTCCCCACTCCTAGCTCCATTCTATAAAAAATGAAGAGAAAGATAAGTGATTATCTGCCCAGGTCACCCAGGTAGGAAAGAGTAAAATCAGAATATCTCTTATTTTATTAATCTTGATAATGATTTATTACTTCTTGTTTAAGAAAATTTTCACAAAACCAGAGTGTTTACCAGAGAGGCCTTATCCCTCCTCCTGGTCCACCTGGAGAGGACTATTCACAAAGAAGATTCTTCTGGAACGTGAAGCCAAACAGCAGTCAAGCAACCCAGAATAAGAAGTGGACTTCTGCTAGTTACCAGAGACCTTTCTACCCAGCCTGCTGGGGATGGACCCAGTGAAGCCCGCCCACCTGGCTGGGCTGTTCTAGGGCCACCTGAGATCAGAGCTGGACAGAAGACAGCTGGATGGATTTTAATAAAATCAGGTCAAAAGAATTAAACAAATTTTTTTAAACATTTTTAACTTTTTTAAATCTTTTATTATTCCTTTATGTATATTAAGTTATTGGTGATGGACGCACAGTGATTATAGCTGTCCAGAATACTTCTCGTTACAGGCTTCAGCTCTTCTCAAAGATTTCTGAATGGATAAACTATTTTGGACTTGCAAATTTTTTAATTGCCTTTTATTTTCCCTGTATATTTCCTCTGCCCATGCTTATATTTATGTGTAGGTCTAAAGATTCATAGTGTTTTACCAAGTTCTTTTACTAACACAGTCTTCAAGGGTATCTTTTTTCCCTAACTGTTGAAATTTTCTACTAAAAGTCTAGCCAGTAGACAATTTATTTGGCACGTACTCTCTTTACTTGTGGGACCCTGGTCAGTGTTCTTACCTTGGTGGTCAGTGTTGGAATTTGACCAGCTTCTTACTCACTGCCAGGTTAGCCATCTAACCCAGAGAAGTGTACATTTTAAGGGACTGACTGATTGTTAAGTTGCACAAAAGGAAACCAACCGATAACCAGGGTGCTGGCTAAATAACAATTTCTCAGATAGGCTAGAACTGTCCAGAAGGCTTGAAAACCTCTGTAGATATTAAAGGTTGAACGGACTAGGAATGACCATCCATCCTTGGATATCTGGGACGACTGAGGGTGGTGCTGACCCTGAGGCCCTCTCTTCAAGATCTGTCCAGTGGCCTCCCACACTGGAATGGTGCTCTTCCTCTGGAACACACTTCAGGTTACTTAGAGGTGCTAATTACTTCGCCTGTAGAACCCAGGAAGTTGTTCATCATAGTCCACAGCAAGTGTTTGGTGAATGCCTGGGCAATTTGACTTCTACTTTTAAAGCCTCTGATTGTGAGGATTTGTAAAACTGACCAACTAACATGCTCTACATGGTAGTAGTGACTTTCTCTGTGTGTGTGTGAACATGTGGGTCTGACCCCGAGGAAGTCCCAGCGGTTCTAGTCTGGCCTGGGGCTAATCTGCTTGGTCAAGTCGCTCTACACTCATGTGATAACTCTTATTATACTTGCCACATTTAACAGAGCCAAAGTGCTTCTTGCTACAAGGCTCTCCTTGCAGAATTCTTCCCCAGAATTGTAAGAAGCTGGAACAGACAATTGTGAAGCCAAAGAGGGAAAGCTGGGGCAGGTAGAAAGGTGCATCCAGTCTTGAAGGTGTAAAGAACGCCTTGGCAAGCAGCTTCTGTGGAGGACACTGCCAGCAGAGGCCGCTGCATGGCCTCTGCTCCCTCAGGAACCATTTCTGCCACCTGTCCTGCTCCTCTCTCTTTGGATTTCCGACACCTTGTTAAAAGCCTCGCTTGCCATTGGATAACTCACAGCTTGTATTCTTACACATACTGGTCTGGCTTCTGTCCATGTCCCACTATCCAAAGGCCTAGTGGAAAGAAGCAGCAGCTTCTTAAAAAGTTTCTAGTGTCTATGTAGTATTTTTAAGTTATATTGTTATTTTAAGGGCACACATGAGTACTTTCTCAGGTAGCTTTCCTGAGATTACAATGTAAAAGGCATCTTCTATGCTATTCAGTTGTTAAGTCACAGAGGTAGCCAGCTTGAGTATTTTTCCCTTATTCTGTGTATTTTCCTCTATTTAAGTAATACTCTTAGAGATCACCATTTCTTGATTTTTCCAATTTGTGATACGTATTGATGAATTCTTCCCATGGCACATGAGGATTTAGTTCTCAGCCTACTCACCCTATAGCTGTTTCCCAGCTTTTGATGACATTCCTGTTACTAGGTAAATGTTAGTCATCATGAGCTATTGTGTTCATGGTTGTGGGTTCTTTTACGTCTTCCCCTTTCCTTCACATTTTTGACTCATTCATTTGGCCATTTTCCGTTGATACGTCAAATTCATCCTCCATACCTGATAGCATTATAAACAGTCTCGGTGTGAATGATGTGCCCTTTGGATTGACTCCTTTCCTGAAGCTTCTTAAAATGTTCAGGTTAGGTGCCAAGTTTGGTTGGTAGGGCTTCATGGTGGAGAATCACATGGGCGATGCAATGTACAGGCATTTTCTATTTCTCGTAGTTCTGGATGCTGGGAAAGATGGAGTTGACAAAAATTGGTTTTTGTAGATGGCTGGTACCTCACTGTCTTCATGTGCTCTTCTGTGTCCTACTACATCTCTCTTGCCACTCAATCCCTCCCTCTCTCTCTTTTATGATGTGCTGAGACAGGCTCGGGTGCCATGAGGCTGAGACGCTCTCTAGCTCACTCTTCTCAAGGATGTCAGTCATTAGATCAGGGCTCACCTTAGAGACCTTATTTTTACATATTTGCCTCTTTAAAGACTTGGTCTCCAAATGCAGTGGTATTTGAGATGCTGGGCCTTGGAGCTTTCACATAGGAATTTGAGGAAGCAGAGCTGAGTCCAAAGGAAGCACTCTGCCAGTTCATCACACCTGGGACATAGCTCCTTACCTGGGTTCTCTTCCCTCTTGTCATTCCTTAGAACTCTCTTTAAGTCTCCTGTTTCCCAGGATATGACGTTCATGACTGTAATTTCCCATTTGATCAGTTAGGTCTTTCACTGACTTCTCAGGGCTGGATGGGATGTAAGTGATTTCAGAATGCATCTGTTTGATTCTTCCTCTGCTCCTGTAGCTACAGATGCAGGTGGGCTCTTCCAGTGCATCTGTTCTGCTGTTCGGGAACTTCACTGCTGGCTGCTGAAATCTCATATCTTTCTAATCTAGAGCCTTTGTCTGTGCCCTGTAATTTTTCTCTTGAAGTCTTAGGGTCTTCTTTATCTCAAATGTCATAATGTCCTTTCTATTGACAATGATATACGCCAAGAGAGCCCTTTCAATGTGGTAAATTGCAAGAAAAATGTTTTTTTTTTTTGTTTTTTGTTTTTCAAGACAGGGTTTCTCTGTGTAGCTTGGTGCCTTTCCTGGAACTCGCTTTTGAGACCAGGCTGGCCTCGAACTCACAGAGATCCGCCTGCCTCTGCCTCCTGAGTGCTGGGATTAAAGGCGTGTGCCACCACCGCCCAGAGCAAAGAAAATATTTTTAAGGTTTATTTATGCACATTAGTGTTCTGCCTATGTGTATGTGTGAGGGTGTCAGATCCTCTGGAACTAGAATTACAGACAGTAGTGAGCTGCCATGTAGGTGCTGGGATTTGAACCTGGGTCCTGGAACAGCAGCCATTGCTCTTAACCACTGAGCCATCTTATTTAATGCCACTGTATTAGCATTAACCCCTAACTCTAGGGCAACTTATAGTTGGATGTTGGATTTCTTTCCTGAGACTGCTGATTTAATTACATATTAATATTTTTATTTAACCTTTTCACATTAATTTCTTTTTCTGGTATTTTTTTTCTGATATATTGGGCTGGAGGTGCTGGGATTGAACCCAGGGTCTTGTGCATGCTAGACATGTATTCTATTATTGAGTTATACCTCCAGTCCCCTTCTGATCTATATATCTATATGATTTATATAAATAATAAAAGATAAAAGAAAAATTTCTGATATATAAATATATTATCTATATGCTTAAAAAAAAAAGACACAGGGTCTCAGTATGTTGCTAGGCCTGGCCTTGAACTTCCAAGGCTTAAGCAGTCCTCCTGCCCTAATTCTCCTGAGCAGGTGGGACTACAGGTACAGGCTCCCATGCCCAGCTCTAAATTTTAATTTCTAAGAGTTAGCTCTTTTTGCCGGGGGAGGGGGGGCGGGGCTGCATTTTTCTCTTAACTATTATGTCTTTAATACACTCACATTATGAGGGGTCCCATGTGAGATCCTAATTAAACATTCTTTCCAGTTAAACTAACAGCTTCCCAGAATTTTGTCCTGAAAACAGTTCACGTGTTCCTTTCCTCTTGGAAGTGTCACATGGCTTGTGGCCTTGGGTTCCATGTTCCTCTCCTTGCCAAGGCTTTCTGTATCTGGCTGCAAGCTGACTTTTCAAGTCCTTCAGTGTGCACTGTGCGCCCTCTGTCTGAATGCTAGTCATTTTGTGGTTATACTAGACCATACACTCTGGCTGTGATTTGTCCTGTGGTCTCTGAGCCGGCCATTCATGCTCAACTGGAGGAATCAATAGTCTTTTCCCCCAGCCCTATCCCCAATGAATACTCTCTTTTTTACACACTGTACCTTGTGTCGTTATTTAATTTATATATCATGCTACTCCAGGTTCTGTGCCACCATGTCAGAGTCCTGAACCCATCCTGTTGACAGCTCCCCTTTGTGACGAGACAGACAGATCTCTGAACTCAAGGCCAGCCTGGTCTACAGAGCATGTTCCAGAGTAGCCAGAGCTACACAGAGAAACCCTGTCTTAAACTAAAACCAAACCAAATATTCCCAAGCCAGTTAGGGCGCTCGACTCTGGGCCAACATGGTACCTCTAGTTCCACACCAGGTCCTCTTTTTATAGTGTGACTCCCACTGTCAAGTGAAGGGAAAGGCACACAGTAGGCAGTGGGTTCTGGCTGCCTGAGCGGTGGAAAATCTACTCCCCTGGGGAGGATAGAAGGAGCCCAGCAAACAGATGCCCTTCCTGTCCTGCTGTGGACTACTTGCATAATTTCCAGAGAAAGTCCAGACTAAGACTGCCATGCCAGGCTGCCTGATGTCTTTTTGGCTTACTAAAACTGGGCAACACGTTGTATTTCAGGGCTTTGTACCTTGCTTAAGATCTTCTTCACACCACTCTGTATATGTACCTCAAAGAAGATACCAGTGACTTAATTCTTGCCTCAGGGTCTGCATTCTAGAGGACCTTGGGTGTTTTATAGATACTAGATCTGGCAGTCGTGAGCTCTTAAATTGTTTAGCTTTAACACATGATGGATACGCCTAGTCTCTTCCACTAACTTAACAGATCACAAACACTTGGGGCTTTTGAGAATGCCAATATCAGTTATTGAAGGTAATAACTTATCAGTAATTAAGGTTTCATTTGGGCTTATATTTGCATAACATGGGGATTAAGATTATATTCTACTTAACGCACAAGAGCAGTTGTGAATGTTTATGTAACTCCATCACGTCCATCACAGCATAACACTCTGCCAAGCCTTTTGAACCAACTTGCATATGCTATATCATGGTCTCTCTCATCTGTAGGAAGAGGGGCCATAGCTCTGAGATGGCTTTTTTGTTGTTGTTTTGTTGTTGTTTTTGTTTTACTTTTTGAGACAGGGTTTCTCTGTGTAGCTTTGCGCCTTTCCTGGAACTCGCTTTCGAGACCAGGCTGGCCTCGAACTCACAGAGATCCGCCTGCCTCTGCCTCCCAAGTGCACGGCTGAGATGACTTTTTAAAAGAAAACTAAAATACATTCCTTTCCATATGCACTTCAGTGCCTGCAGACAAAGGAATATACAACAGCCCAAACTCCACCCTCCCAGTTCCCCCACTGTCACAGCCCCTCCCTCCCACCAACCCAGCCCCTGGCAACCGCTGATCTAATTTCTTTCTCTTCTCTTTTCTAAAATGCTGTGCAGGCAAAACTGGCATATGCACTTCTGGGTGGGGTTTCTTTCATTTAGATACTGCTTTTGAGGTCTGAGCTACAGAATGGATCTGCAGGTCGCTCTTCCCTCTGTTCCTGAGTTGTTCCATTATATGGTTGTCTTGCACATTGCTTATTCATTGGCCAGCTAGAAGATACTTAGGTCTTTAATTTTAAACCTGCCATAAACATTTTATGTATAGTGTTTTATGTGAACCTCTTTTCTTTCCCTTGGAGTGGGATAGTGGGATTGCTGCCTTGTATGTTTAACTTTATAATAAACTGTCAAACCTTCCCAAACAGATGTACTGTTTTGTATCCCACCAAGAAGAGTGTTCCCATTACACCCTCACTAACAATTAGTATTGTCAGTGTGTATGTAGACCAGGCTGGCCCCTAACTCAGAGATCCGCCTGCCTCTGCCTCCTGGGTGCTGGGATTAAAGGTGTGGACACCCAGTCTAATCTACCTCTTTTTGAGACAAGTCTTGCAGTAATCTGGAACTTAACAAGTAAGCTAGGCTGGC
The DNA here is from genome assembly GCF_004664715.2 of Peromyscus leucopus. Lineage (NCBI taxonomy): Eukaryota > Metazoa > Chordata > Mammalia > Rodentia > Cricetidae > Peromyscus > Peromyscus leucopus. The sequence continues at coordinate 101,849,373 of NC_051065.1, read as the reverse complement.
TGGCTAGTGAGCTGGTGCCACAGTTTCTGCCTCCCCTGAGCTGGGATTACAAGCATGCAACACTACACACACAGCCTTTTTTTTTTTTTTAAGTGTGGGTTCCAGAGATCCAACTCAGTTTTCCGACTTGCAAGGCAAGCACTTATCAATTGAGTTATATCCTAGTGCTCACTTTGGATGTTTAAAGCAGTGAGCTCCTGTGAAGTGCTTGTGGCACTTGACACAAAGAACTGTAATATATGAGGCGGTGGCTTATCTTGAATTTGGATTTCATCCGTGACTGAGGTTGAGACAATTCATATGGATGGTTTTACTTTTTTCCTTACACACATAAACTGTGGCCTGAAGTGCTGCTCTCCCAGCTACATGCAAGACTTCCTTCTCCACCTCCCTCCAATCACTGATTGAGAATGACCCCTTTGATGTGCTATCTTCATTATCCTAATGAGGAGAGTAACGTCAGCAGCCCAGCAGCCCCACCTTTCCATTTGTCTTGATTGCACGGATCACGATACACCTTCCATGCTAAGAAAATCATGAAGACAAACTCCAACCAAGGAAAATGGAAAACAAATTATGACACGTTTGTCTAGCTGGTAGGCTCAGAGATTACACATCACCTTCCTAAACTAAGTAAAGACACCACACTTCATGTTAGGTTAAGTCCTCAGAAACAAGTTGCTAAGTGCTCTGGGATCCAGGGATGCTCCCAGTGACTGCTGGGACAGCACAAAGCAAATAAGAGCCCCATAATGGGGTCTCTAGTAGTGGAAAGGTGTGCTCACTTCGTTTAGGTTAATACTTTTCTTATCACAGGAAGTGGGGACATCTTTCAAAAGCCACAACATAAACCTTTAGTAGACTCAAAACCTGACCTCAATTTCCAGCCTCCACCCATGGCATGGATCCCTTCCACAGGAAGGTTCCGACAAGACTCGGTTCGCATTCGCAACCACAAGCTGTCCTAACACGGGTGACGTGTCTACGGACGCACTCTCATGATGATCCGCTCTACTTGGGCGGAGATCGGGCACTTCCGGAAGAGGAGAGTGTTGTTTCCGAGGGGACGATCTTCTGAGACGGACAGGAGGCTGATGGTGAGTCCCGCCGCCAGCGTTTGTCGCCAGCCCTCCCAGGCCGCGCGTGGAGAGCCATGTAGCCTCCGGAGCGCAGCTCGGGCCGGAAGGCCGCTCGGTTGCGCGCGCCGCGGCGCCCCCTGCAGGCGGTGCCCGGGGCTGCTGACGGAGGAACCGCGTGCGGCCCGCACAGCCACAGCGGGCCCGGCGCTGGGAGGAGGCGCGGCAGAGTCGCCCCGGCCCGTCCCGGGCCAGCGGCCTCGGCGGGAGGGACCGAGGCAGGAAGCCCCGAGGACAGGGACGTCCCCGTTGGAAGCCTGGCCACTGGAAGCCGAGGGCGAGCCATCCGGGCGGGAGAGGAGTCAGGCAGGGTCCAGACGCTACGTGCGGGACCCCGGGACATAAAGTTAGGTTCTTAGCCTCAGCTCCGACTTGCTCCTGAAGGACCCTGTGACCATCGGGATAGGTTAGAATTGCATTAGTGGTGGGCAGGGGCCTCGATGAGGATGCGCTTGGGGTGCTCTTGATGAGGGGTGAGTCAGAATTAGAATTGGAGGTAGAGTCAGTGTAAGGATTTGATCCTTAATTACGTCATCAACCTTCGCCGGCTTCCCAGCCTAAAAAGAGGGTGAGCCCTTTGTGGGCTCTCTGTCCCCTCTCCTCTCCGCTCCTTTCTCCCGTGGGCTCCCCTCTCTCCCTCCCCCCTCTTTTGTGTCTTTCTGTCTCTGTTTCTCTCTCTCTCTCTCTCTCTCTCTCTCTCTCTCTCTCTCTCTCTCTCTCTCTCCTCTCCCTCTCCCTCTCCCTCTCCCTCTCCCTCTCCCTCTCCCTCTCCCTCTCCCTCTCCCTCTCCCTCTCCTCTCCCTCTCCCTCTCCCTCTCCCTCTCCCTCTCCCTCTCCCTCTCCCTCTCCTCTCCTCTCCCCCCCCCAATAAAGCTCTAAAAAGGTAACCATGGCTATGATTCTTTTAATCAGCACGCTACTCCGACGGCATGGTCGCTGTGGGCGGTGACCAGACACGAGGGGCAGCGCCACGGCATAACTGGCATAACTAACAGTCAGGAGTTGTAACAGTGAGAGGCATCGGCCTTAGACCACCTTCTGTTGCTAATACCACAACACCTCATGGGTGTTATTGTTGCTATTAGTCTCTTACTGTGCCCAGTGACAAATCAGGCTTTAATCATAAGACGTGTGTGTGTGTGTGTGTGTGTGTGTGTGTGTGTGTGTGAGAGAGAGAGAGAGAGAGAGAGAGAGAGAGGAGAGAGAGAGAGAGAGAGAGAGAGAGAGAGAGAGAGAGAGAGAGGTTTGGTTTGGTTTGGTTTGAATGACTTATTTTGGTTAGAGATTTTGGCCTGAGATCCTGGAACCAAATTAGCAAGAGATAGGTAGCAAAATAGACCTTGCCAAACTAGTTTTAAAAGCAGACTCACTTTGGAGATAACAATTAATTTGATAATTGTTTTATGGGATTAGTGCATTTATGAGGGCAAAGTCCAAATTGCCTTGTAAAGGCCCTATGTTTAAAGTATCTAATACTGATAAACTTCAACATGAATTTCATGGTGGGAAACGGGAGCTGTATCCAACTGTTGTAAGGTGTGATACCTCAGTAAAACCCCCCACTCCATCCCCTACAGACAAAGAGCTTAAACCAGGATTCCTAAGTGTAGATAAGAACTTAGACCCCTTTTCCCCAGGTGGTTGTATCTGCTACAGGGACTTTGGAAAACACAGTCGGGATATTTGACCAAAAGACTAAAAAGGGAGGCAGGTTAAAATAAATTATATGGTCTGTGCCTTTAAGAACTAGCCTCACAAAGAAAGGGGAGTGCTCCTTCCAACCTCCCTGCTGTGAGAGATTTGGAAGAGCCTCCCTGGAGGCTTGTAAACTTAGAAAACACCTTAGTTTTGCATTCTGTACCTAAAGTCTCCAGTGGCAGCTTTGGGGACACAATCTATCCACAACAAGACCCTCACTCTATTGTCTCAAAAAGGGGGCTTTAGACAAAGATATCTCAATATAGATAGACCCAGGCCAGTTTCAAGTCCCCAGAAATGATGGCACCAGCCCCAGGAACTCAAAAGAACAGAGTCAGGATGTCTGATGGTAACCAATTAACCACGAGATGCCCCTCTCCAGAGATAACATGACCTGACCCCTGAGAGGAGTTGTAAAACTCCTGACAAGGCAAACAGACAAGCTAGAATAAGATAAAGTCCAGGCCCGGGAAAAACTGGACCAATCAAGGATAGACCCATACTAACCCCCTCCCCTCTAAGAAATTTTATGGGTTTTGCCTATAAAAACTAACTTCCCCAAGAAAGAGTAACTCTTCCCTGCCTCACTTGAGATGGCTTGAGATGAGTTCCCTGTCATGACTTGTAACAGATAAACCTTGCTTTTGCATTCTGGTATGCTCGTCCTTGGTGGTCTCTCTGGGGGTTACGATCTGGGCACAACATAAGGTATGTTTCTTAAGTGAGTTACACTAAACAGCCAACTATCTCGAGGCATTCTAAGGGTTCTTTTCTCGATTGTTAAAAATGAAAAAGCAAAAACAAAACACGTTTTCCCTCCCTGTTGGAAAGTTCTTAGATTTTGTTGCTCACTGTACAGTGACCAGAATGTGGACCAGGAAATAATTTAAGAGGACAGTAATAATCCCAGTGCACGAGACAGCTGTTCCGCCAAGACTCCATCCTCATGGAACACCAGGTTGATGGTAGCGTTCTGTGCCCTGTCATTGACAGTGGCATGACTGAAGATTGAATGTGTATCAAGAAACCCCCACCCCACCCCACACCCCACACTTTTGTTAAAAACCTTAGACAATTCCAGCAAATCAGAAATGAAACTTAACCTTTTGGTATTGTTCTTTTCAATGGTTTTCTTTTTTTTTTTTTTTTATTTGTGCAGGTTTTTAAAAACACTAGTTAGTGTTGTGTACCTCTAATCCCAAGCCCTTGGGAGGGAGAGGCAAGAGTCATCTGTGAGTTCCAGGACAGTCTGGACTACATGATGAAACCTTCAAGAGACCCAAATAATTAACAAAAAATAGTTGGCATTTTTGGATCACCTTCAGCGACCGAGAACTTCCTTTTTTTTTGCTTAATAAATCCTGTTTTGCTCAAATAAAAAAGAACTCCACAGTTAGCTGTGTTTCTGTGGTTTGCATCCAGGTGACTTAACCTGTCACTGCTCTTTCCATTTCTATCAGCGTCACAGCTGTTTTTGGGGGGTGGGAAGGCAGTGCTGGGGACTGAATCCAGGGCTTTCTGCTGAGTCGGACACTAAGTCAACTGTGAGTCCAGATGCTCTGCTGCAGGCTGAAGTCTGGGAAGCTGTCCTGCCTATCCCTCGCTGAGTGGTGCTGACCCTTGTCATTTCTGCACTAAATGCACCTCAAGGTGCTGCATTTCACTGTCTGACCTGTGTCATCATGGACAGGGGACCCGAATCTCAGGCGCACAGCTAGTGCTGATGTCTTAGTCTTTACTGACTCCCCTTGCAAACAATAAAGGTACTAGGCCCACAGTGTTTTGGACAAACAAGACCTCTGAGCAATTAGGGAACAAAGTACGTGTCATTGTGCCTAACTCAGCTATGGGACAGGGTTCCTCTTGGGAGCCCGGACTGACTTAACTTGCAAGATATGTTGTTGGCCAGAAGCTCCTGCAGCATGCACCCTGCCCATCTGGGGACCATGGTTTTGCCAGGACCATCCACATGCCTCCTCGGCTACTACACCTGTCACTTAGCTTCCCAGCATCCTCACGGTCTCCCGTGCATCTGGAATGGGATGGCTGCACTACTTGACTGTGGTGTGGGTCCTGTGTAACCAGGTCCTTGCTGGTGTTAGCCATGAGCTTCTCTAAGGACTCACTTTTCCCCAGGGCTGTCTCAGGAGCATCCCTGCTTCTCTTCCCCCCCACTGTTCAGGAGAACAGCCTTTTCTGAGGTGTTGGCTCTGGTCATCCTTCTGGGAAGGCTCACTGATATGCTGCCATCTCAGCATTTTCTCTGGTCCTTGTCACAGCTCTGAGGGTGTCCCATTCTCCCCTGGCCTGAAAACTTCCTTAAAGTAAGAACCTGCCAGAGCCTCCTCTCCACCTCAGAGCCTGCTTGCCAGGCTCCCGTGGGCCTGGGGGAAGTGGGGACAGGCTCTCGCTGGCCTTCAGGTCAGGGTTGGAGGCAGAGGACGCCGTCCACAGGGATGGTCTACAGAGACAGATGTCCTTCTCACTTATCTTAGGGAAGCAACAATTCAGCTAACCCATGTGGGGAGCATGCTGCGTAAGCTCTGAGCAGGTCCCAGAGCCCATGCAGGTCCCAGAGCCCATGCAGCTGTCCCCTGCCTAGGGCCTGCCATCTGGCAGCAGGGCTGGGACTGAAAAGAGCACCATGGCCGACTGAAGGCTGGTGGTGAGGAAGAGGGTCAGGAGGGCCATGTGGGGACCCCTGGGATTCATTTTATCAGGACCAGGCACAGCACGGGCAGAGAAAAGTCCAGCTATAAGGATCTTGTTGCTGTGAGCCCACGGTGTGTACAGGCTGCTCCCAGCAGTTACGTGCGGGACCAAGGTGGCCTTCAGAGAGGGCAGAGAGAAGCTGCAGCCTGAAGGGAATAGCAGGCAGGGTGGCAGGCTTCCATGAGGGTGGGAACTGTTGGGCATCCACATCCTGCTTTGCTCTACAAATCATTAACCCAGAGTTCAGAAGGTGAATGGAGGTGACCTCCCTGCTGTCACTGGTCACCTCTGTGACCCTTGGCTTTATGATTAACAAATATCAGGGGCCGGCCAGTGAGGTGCCACCTGAGGTTGGCTCACCAATTGTGGGCAGACCTAGACTATCTCTCCTGCATGCCACCAGAGGCTGATGGCATTCTGGACACTCTTGGTTGTGTAGTAGCAGGTAAGTGCAGCACTCTGGGGAGGGTCTCAGCGTGGGCCTGGAGTCCTAGAACCTCCCTGGGGTTTCCAGGATAAGGGCTTGTATGAAGGGTGGTTTTGTTTGTTTGTTTTTTACCAACTCTGTAATGTAGACTTTTATAATCCTTGGGAAGGAGATCTTTCAGGAATACACACTTGGGAACACAGAATGCCTGCGATGTATACTCCACAGACGGTGAACACATGGGTACATGGGGTCCATCTCCAGCATTGTGTTGTGTTTATGTACCCAGGGATGCAGAAGGCTTCTAGTAGGGTGAAGAGGGATGTAGTCAGGTGTTGCTGGAGAGACATTCTCCCACCATTAGTGTCTGCTGCTTTTCTGGAGACAGCAGAAACACACACCCCAAACAGGGCCTACATGGGTCCTGGGAGGTTGGGAGGGAAGGTCAGAGGATTCACATGGCTTCTCTCTTCTGCAGGCTCAGGGAAGGTGTGCACGCAGGTATAGCTGTCTCTCCTGGATGCTGAGACTTGAGACCCAGAAAGAAGTCTCCCATGGCTCCTTATCACATCCGCCAGTACCAGGACAGTGACCGTAAACATGTTCTGGATGTGTTCACAAGGGGCATGGAGGAGTACATCCCCGCCACCTTCCGCCGTGTGCTGATGCTGCCCCGAACCCTCCTGCTCTTTCTTGGGGTGCCCCTTGCCACGGTCCTGGTGTCTGGCTCCTGGCTGCTGGCTATTATGTGCATCTTCTTTCTGCTCCTACTCCTGCAGCTCCTTGCCAGACAGCCTTGGAAGAAGTACGTGGCCAAGTGTTTGCACACAGACATGGCTGACATCACCAAGTCCTACCTGCATGCACGTGGCTCCTGCTTCTGGGTGGCTGAGTCTGGTGGTCAGGTGGTGGGCATAGTGGGTTGTCTGCCAGTCAAGGATCCCCCGTCAGGGAGGAAGCAGCTGGAGCTCCTTCACCTGTCTGTGTCCTCACAGCACCGAGGACAGGGGATAGCGAAAGCCCTGGTCAGAACTCTCCTCCAGTTTGCGCGGGACCAGGGCTACAGTGACGTGGTCCTTGGCACCAGTACCATGCAGCAAGGTGCTGAGTCCCTCTACCTGAGCTTTGGCTTCCGGAGGACAGGCCAGTATTTCATTAGTATGTTCTGGAGGTTAGTGGACACTCCTACAATTCAATTCGAGTATTCCCTCCCTTCTGCCTAGGAAGTGGGGCTGTACAGCAAGCAGGCCTGCTCCTCTCTAGAGGAACTAGTGAACCTTGTCATGTCAGTGTGATGAACAATAAAAGCTCCTTGCTGGTGCACACCAGATTCTAATGCATGGGATGGCTGAGGTGGGGGTTTCTGGGCTGCCTGTGATTTATTTACTGAGCCCATATTACTGTTGCATTAGGAACAATGCAAAATACTACTGCATGTATTTCACTTTTGAGTTTGTGGACCCGAAGTTTCTGCTGGAGGGAACAGCTCACCTAGCCTCGGGACACATATGGGAACACCTCAGTTGCCCAAAGTGTCAAATATCTGTGTACTGTCCTGTTCCAGCAGGCCAGCTGGGCAAGGCTCAAGAGCTTGGCAGAGCAGCCAAAGCTAAGGCAAAGCAAAAACAAACAGACTTTTCCAAGCACTACAGGTGTTACCTGCAGAACATGCCAGACTTGGGGACAAATGTATTTTTGTGCTTACAAGCTCTGTAGGGTCACAGACCAGAAGCTGGGTGTGGAACTGAGAGAAGGATAAACAGATACTTTTTGTCATAGCAGGGCAGGAAGTCGACTAGGACAGAGTGAGGACTGATTCTATGGGGAAGAAGTGGATATAACTGACACTTCATGGCGGCCAGGCTTGTTGTGGCTATTGTCGTGGGCTGTCTCACATGCCAGCACCACTCTAAGGAGGCCACGTCTATAGCTCTGCCTTTCTAAGAGGATATGGGCATGGAAGCACCCTACAGCTGCTACTCCTGGAATCTAGGCTGAACCCAGCCTGACTTCAAAGGCTCGGGGACTCCAGAAATTCAGGTGCTTTGTGCCTGATTGTGCATCTTGAAAACCTCTGATACAAGGCTGTGATGGGATATGACTCTGTGCTTATGCATGCATGGCTGTCCTTCTTTTTCAGCTAGTTCATCTGTAACAGTGGGTATTATTAGAGATGTGGGCTGTCTTGCTGTCTCCCAACCTAGGCTACAGATTGCTGATCACAGAGCTCCAGGCACCCCTGAGCCAGTAATTTGTGACACCTGGACAATATTGGGGGTCCTGTTTCATTGTGACATGACCTCTGATACAGTTTAACTCCAGAGGGGTCAACCAAGCCAAACCTTGCCCTGGCATGCTGACAAACCTTGTTATGGACCAATTTTAATACACAAAGACACCTTGCTAGGTCATTCCAAACACGAGTGACTTGATTACTGGGATTATATGCCTCATCCTTCTTGCTACGTGGCTGTCATTGACCCCAGCCTTGATGGTGACCACAGTATAGTTTCTGTCCATCCTCACCTAGAACAGCCTCCTTGGGCTTCTGGGAGACCTTCTCCATAACCCAAAGTCCACCAGAATCCACTTGAGGGGTCTGCACTCCCCTGAGCTAAAGTTCCAGCTGTATACTCAATGTGGTCCCTTGTGACAGCCCATATAAGGCAGGGATGCTGAGAACATGCAGCATCTCTCCATAATAGTTGGAAGAGGAATCAAGACTTTTTTCCTTTGTATTGGGGACTATGGGGGTCCAGCCCCTCGATAGTCCCCTCCCAGGGTCCGGGAAGAATCTACAACCAGCTGATAATTAATCTTTGATGAAAAGAAATGAATCTATGTACATGAGACTCCTAGTTCATACACTTTATTTTCTGTGATAGTTCTCTCTCTACACAGCTTCTATTCTGCTCTCATGCCTAGCTCCTTTCTTGCCTGATTTCTCTATATTTATCTACTGTCCCCTCTAGGTTCTATCTTAATTCCTTCATCTAGTCCTGTCCCTTCTAGGTTCTCATCTATCTAGTTCTTTCCCATATCAGCTGCTCTCCCATCTCCTTCTCTCTCATCTTGTTCTTCCTCATCTTGTTCTTCCCATCTGGCTCTTCCTCAGCTTCCATCTCCTTCCTCTAGTTCTCTCTTTTAGCCCTTCAATCTAGTTCTTCCCCATCTCAGTTTGTTCCTCTCAAGTTCTTACCCATCTAGTTCTTCCATTCTCTTTTCTCTTCTCCATCCTCTGCCCTGGAAGTCGGGGTATATAAAGGGAGGGTCCGAGCTAAATTGTGTAAAGCTGTTACTTACAGCCCACCTCTCCTAGGCGGTGTCTCCTTGTGGAATTTACCATAAGTCAGGAGACTTGCCTGTGGGCTGTTATCATTGTTAGTCCTTGAAAGTTGGGGGCCCCCCTGGGCGGTGTCTCCTTGTGGAATTTAAGTCAGGAGACGTGCAGGTAGGCTGTTATCATTGTTATCCTCAGAAGTTGGGCGCCCACCTGGGTGGTGTTTCCTGTAGTCCTTGAAAGTAGCTAAGGGAGATAATCTGATTCCAGAGAAAGCCTTTCCTGAGGCTGTTCTCCAAACGCCTGGAATGTGTATGTCCAGAGAGTGATCAGTCCACACTGTTAGTCCTTCTTAGGGAAAAGTCAATTCGGAAAACTATTGAAGGGACACATGATTTTCATAACAGAATACAACTGATATATAACAAGCCAAGTTACACCAAAAACTCCTTGGGACTTGGCTTCCTCTGGAGGAATTCCCTGATCCCTCCAGGTAGTGACTTTGCCATAACCAGCTGAGTTCTTATGATAGATTCCTGCGGCCCGCAGCACCTTTGGGGCAATCTTGGGCAAGTGTCACTTCCTCTGTCCCCCAGAGTACTCAGCTGTGACTCAGAAGGGGATTCTGGGTACGGGAAACCTAGAGAACAACTCCAGAACTGCATATGAGAGGGCCCCATGGCTTTACAGACAAGGAGCTCTAGAGGGGACCAAAGGGACAGGACTGGCTGTGCACGTGGGAAGAACAGGACTCACCATTTCTGAAGTTCTTTGAAATGTTGTGCCCAGATTGTGACCCCCAGAGAGACCACCTAAGACGAGCATGCTGGAATGCAAAAGCAAGGTTTAATTCTGGATATACTAGCCTAGGCAGGGACTTCGTCCAACACATCCAACACAGTGGAGGCTGGAGGAAGTGCCCACCTGTCTGCAAGCTCAGCTTTTAAAGGGAAAAAATCACAAGGTTACATCATTTAGGGGTGCTAGTACGGGTACAATTCTGATTGGCTCACTTCTAGGGACTTCTAGAAATTACTTCTAAGGGAGTGGTTGCCCGCCACCATTTCTCATTGGCTGCCCTCAGGTGGGGGCATTTCTGTGGTCAGTTACCCTGGAAATCAGGGAGAGGACATTCCATAGTCTGGCAGGCATTACCTTGTGACTATCTTGTGACTCTGTACTTTTACACTTCCTGGTTTCTGGAATCTGAATTGACTGGTTTCAGTAACTAATGGCCTATTCCCAAAAGGAGAAATCTTAGGCCTTAGTTTTTGGGTGAAAGCATTTCTAAGATGGCTCATTTTGGTCTCACAGAATGAAATGAGGTGAACAGGCTGGCCTCGAACTTGTGATCCTCCTGCCTCCGCCTCCTTCAGCAAATCCTACCGGCGTGCGCCACCACAACTGGCTTTATATTTCAAATAAACATTTGAGAAAAGTTACCAAGGCAGCTCTTTCCCTCAAAAGTAGCCCACCCCTCCCCTGAGTGCTCCTGGGCTTTTCTTTGTCCAGTAAATCTCAGTGACAACCTTGCATATGATTAAGTAGGATGGAGGCCTGTATTACCAAAGTCTGGGGAGCATAATTTACTTTATTCTACGTTCTCTTGAATTCTAGAGAACAGCACTAGTTCTGACAGAATTGAATTCTCGATAGATGTTTAATGTTTTTCCACTGATAATCTCTGGATGGAAAGCATTCTTTGTATTTGATGGACAGTTTTCAGAACACTTCAATCAACAAGTGTGTACAAGTCATGTACATCCAGAATAGAGCAGTTTAAATGCTAGGCCTCAGAAATCTGAAAAGCAGCACAGAATGTGGGTTTGAAAAGTATGGTCTGGGATTGCCTGTCAGATTCTAAAGAATCCGTGTTTCAGCTTTGGATTACAAACCCCATTTGTGATTTTTAAAATATACTTGAAATAAAATCATTAAAAGAAAAAAAAAGAAAAAAAAAGAAAAGAGGTGAACAGTATCCGTTACTTCCACGTGTGTGCTTTTGAGCTACTATGGCGTTCCTGGCACTCCTGCCCAGCTGTGTAATAACCTCAAAGGCCAGGCCGAGAGGCCTCCAGCAGACAGGCGCCGCCAGCACTGCTGTGGGTTTTTCCTCTGATCCCCACTGCCATGAAGAAACAGCTGCTTCTGCTGGACCGAGCCGGTGAGCTTTAGGGACTGGCTGTCACTGCGGCCTAACCAACCCCAGGCCCACAGACCACAGCCTCCGCTCCAGCGCCGCACACCACTTGTTCGAGTCAGGTTTACCAGACAGAGGCCGCTCACTATGTATGTTTCCTCGGTGGCTGCTTTCAGACTGCAAGGGTGGTGTTGAGTAACTGCAGCAGAAGCCAGACAGCCTTCCAGGAGCACATCACTTCTCTGGCTCTTCACAGAGCTTTGCTGACCTTGACCAGGCCTATCTTGACTGATACAATCAAAATACAAAATAAGTGAGAAAAAAAAATGAAACCATCAAATATGGTTTTATACTAGTTATAGGACCCTGAGAGGGTTAGTTAATACTGATCCACTCTTTTAGTTGCCTCCTGTGTAAAGTGTGCACAAAGACATACCCACCGAAAAAGGCTGCTATGAGAAGCAATTGATTTATTATTTATTTATTGAGATAGGATTTGACATGGTACTTTAGGCTGATCTGGAACTTGTCGCGTATCTCAGGCTGACCTCAAACTTGTGGCTTTCTCTTGCCTCAGCTGCCCGAGTACCTGGGCTGTAGGAGTAGTCGCCATACCAGGTTTAGAGTTAAAGGAATTCTTATACTTAAAATACTAAGGATCCAGATGCTTAGAAGGGCAACGTGTAGGCCGGGCGATGGTGGCGCACGCCTTTAATCCCAGCACTCGGGAGGCAGAGGCAGGCGGATCTCTGTGAGTTCGAGGCCAGCCTGGGCTACCAAGTGAGTTCCAGGAAAGGCGCAAAGCTACACAAGAGAAACCCTGTCTCGAAAAACCAAAAAAAAAAAAAAAAGAAGAAGGGCAATGTGGAAAAGCCAGCAGTACCAGGTGAGATGCAAACGGATGGATGACCTACTGAGGAAGAGCCTTGAACACGACAGCCTTCCCTGGGTGCTGGGTGCTTGAACTTTTTATTCCAACTGCATAAAAATAAAACGTACTGAAACAACAGAAGACAAGGAGATGGTGGCAAACCCAGTGATTGGGGGGGGGTGACGGGGGGGGGGGGATGGACGGGACGACAACCTTTAAGAGGTGAAAGGAAAGCAGGGCTGGTAGCAGTTTCTTTTTCCCTTTTCCAGCGATGAGTATGTTCATTTTATAACCAGGAAACAACAGTTAGTGATTAACTTTGAGATTTTCTGTTGATACTTTAGGCAACTTATAAAATATCCTTTGTTGACATTCTACAAATGATACCATCCAATAACGTCCCAATACTCTCTTCTTGTGATGACAGTTTATATATCTGTAAAAGTGAAGGACAATCTGTGAGTGCTGGCATGTCCCTGCACTGTGATTATGAACACATTTACATGTGGCATTATCATGTTATTATGGCATTAATGATTTGAAATCACAAATATGTTTAAAGTGTTCAAAGGAGGTGGTAATTTGTCATTCATGTCAAATATCCTTTTTAAGTGTGGTTATTAATATGAAAAAACAAATTTCCTGAACATACAAATCACATTTGTATCAATTTTAGGAGTCCACATCTAGATATTAACTTCATACAGTCACTGACTATTGGAAGAGATCCCCTTTCTTACAGTTTTCATTGCCTCCATTCTGAATTACATTCCACACGAACTTGTATATCCCAGTTCTTTTCATTTTTTTTTTTTTCAGAGCTGAGGACCGAACCCAGGGCCTTGCGCTTTCTAGGCAAGCGCTCTACCACTGAGCTAAATCTCTCCTCCCCTCCCCCCAGTTCTTTTCATTTACACATGCTTTCCAAGTGTCTGTAAAATTATTTTAATATTTCTAAACCTCTCTTTATTTTACTTGTAAGGGTGTTTTGCCTCTGTGTATGCGTACTACATGTGAGCAGTTACCATGAAGGCCAGAAAAGGGCATTGGATCCCCGGCAACTGGAGTTCCAGATAGTTAGGAGCATGCTGGGAATCAGACCCAGGTCCTCTGGAAGAACAGCAAGTGCTCTTAACTGCTGAGCCGTCTCTCCAGTCCCCCGACACTATTTCTTAAGAGTTTAAAAGGTATTGGGAATGAGAGAGGAGGCAGATATGAGTAAAAGCAGTAATATGAAATGTAATGAATACCATTATCTTGTATGCTAACTAGAAAGTTAAAAGACTACTTCATCATTCCTAACAGTGACGAGCACACAGCGTCAGGGTAATTCATCTACTGAACTCTCACAAATGCGTACTACACACCTTTTTGACTTCTGCGAGCTTTGTTATTTCTGGAAGGCTTTCCAAAGGCACCTGCTGGCCTTCCACTTGAGATATCAGGTGTTCTTGGTGTATCTGTTTTCCTTCCTCTTCAATGTAAACGATCAGAACGGAAGTGTCACTTTCTGAGGTACCGAATTTCTTCAAAGCCTCTGAAATCTAAGATAAAAACCGAAGAGAAATGAGCCAGCGTCTTCCCTCTGAACTAGCTCCAGGCCTGCTCAGTCAGCCTCCCTGTTTCTCCCTGTTTCTTACTCTCCCTTCAGCGACCCCTTCCCAGCAGCCACTGCTGCTGCCCCTCCTTACAGCTGCACTTGGCTCCTCTGGATCAAGCCCTGACTGCTTGGCTCTGCACAGGAACACCCGCCTCTATCTCCAACCGACCTTCCTGACCATAGTTTGTATTCCTGTTGTCATTTATCTTCGGGCTTCTTAACCTTTGCCTCATTCATCTGCTTCTCAAGATCACATTGGTCTCTTCTGCCCCTACAGCTGGGTCTTGAGCAGGAATGACATCTTCAATTATTTCCAATGATTCTATTAATGGAGAGTTCTGCTGCCATGCTGACCGCATTCTATAAACTTTGCAACCAAGTGTGGTTTAATTCTTGCCCTAGGCTCCCCAGTTTCCCCTGGATGGTGCTAGCACCTGGTTGTTATTAACAGCAGTAGCAATACTGAAACTTCTTCAGCAGAGTTCAGACATCTTTTTCATATGTCACACACAGAATGCCAACACCACAACACTTTCATTCAAAAAGCACTCCTGGCCTGGGGTGATGGGTCAGTAGGTAAAGCACTTGCCACACAAGTGTGAGGATCTTGGTTCAAATCCCCAGCACCCATGTAAAGCCAGACCCAACAGCAACTGTCTGTAACCCCAGTGCTCCACAGGAGGAGAGGAGGTGGGGATGGAAGAATCCAAAGAGCTTGAAGGCCAGATGTACACAGTGGCAAAAACCAGAGACCTTGTCTGGAACAACACTTGAGGTCATCCTCTAGACTTTCACAAGCACATTGTGGCACTCAGGCACCCATACTCCCACACATGAATATGCATACCACACACCCAAATACACACACACACACACACACACACACAAAAATATGCACAAGCACACACACACACAGGTTGGGAGAGCATTCCTACGAGGACTATGAGGATTTCTTTTCTTTTCTTTCTTTCTTTCTTTTTTTTTTTTTGGTTTTTCGAGACAGGGTTTCTCTGTGGAGCTTTGCACCTTTCTTCGAACTCACTTTATAGACCAGGCTGGCCTCGAACTCACAGAGATCCGCCTGTCTCTGCCTCCCGAGTGCTGGGATTAAAGGCATGCGCCACCACCGCCCAGCCCTATGAGGATTTCAAACCAAGACTCTTTTTATAGCCCGGGTGAGTGAGTGAGCAGGTGTCAACCGCTCTACCCGGTCACAGGAAGTTCCTGGTACTGACTATAAACAAGACACACATCCCATCTCTAGGATTTACAGGGAGAGTGACACAAACCGTTTCTACACCTCACATTTGGTCATGTGGGTTTCTACCAGATTCTTCAGCAAAAATGCTCAAGGGGTCCGTTTAACACCTGGGCAGGGCAGAGAATACCAGCCTCATGTAGTTTGAACTCTGACTGACCCGGAAGCTGACCCCACAGCTGTACTATGATTAGCAGTACTAAATGTCTGTCCTGACCCTCTACAGAACGGTTTTGGCTTGGAGGAATCTGGCCCCAGTACTACACCGGGCAGGAGGCGCACGCTGCGAAGACAAGGCCAAGGGAAATAAAGTCAGGCACCACATTACGTTATTATTTGGGGAGAGGTTGAAGATAATTTCAGTAGACAGAGTTCTTGTCTTCATTTTTCCCAGTTTGTGCAGATGAACGGCTTTGTTCGCGGCCACAAGTATCTGAAATGGGTCGACAATCTAGCAGAGAGAAAACAAAGGTTAGCCCAGAGAGAATCAGGAGCTTCCTGCACCATGTGCCTGACCGGAGGTAACTCGAGTCCAGCTGTTTGTATGATCACCATTCTTATGGGCTGTACTTAAAAACTATGGCCTCAAGGTGGGTGGTGGTGGTGTCTGCTTTTAATCAAAGCACTCGGGAAGCAGAGCCAGGTGGATCTCTGTGAGTTCGAGGCCAGCCTGGGCTACAGAGCGAGATCCAGGACAGACACCAAAACTACACAGAGAAACCCCATCTCGAAAAACCAAACAGAAAAACAAATAAACAAACAAAAATACAAAAAAAACCCTAAGGCCTCAAGGACTGTTGCAATTCTTGAAGCCTAATCCAGAACAGGCCACCTCCTAAACTTCAACAGCATTGTTTTCTTTAATCCACACACACTCAATGAACTCAGTGTCGCTCATGTAACCAGGGGGTAACCATGCCTGGGGGTGAGTGTGTGGGTGTGGGGTAGTGTTCAATCCCAGCCCTGTTGCTTACCACATAAGGAATCAGGCATGTTGTTACCTGTCTTACCTATCAGAGGGAAGCAATGCACAGTTCTGCTCTTGCAGGACTATGGGTTATATCAGGATATGCACAATGCACACAACAATAGGACACATCTTTACGGGCTATACAAAGAGGGCTGTGACTTCCTCGGTTACAGGAAGTGGGAACCTCGTGCCTTAATGTGTACTATTAACCACTCTGCCATCTGTGGTGGTTTGAAGGAGAATGGTTCCACGGGCTCATATACTTGAATGTTTGGTCCTCAACTGGTAGATTGCTTAGGAAGGATTGGGAGGTGTACTGGCTAGTTTTATGTCAACTTGACCGAAGGTAGAGTCACTGGAGAGGAGGAAGTCTCAATTGAGAAAATGTCTCAATAAGATCAGGCTACAGCGGACATTTTCTTAATTAGTGATTGATGGGGGAGGCCCAGCCCACTGTGGGTGGGGCCTCCACTGGGCAGGTGGTCCTGGGTTCTATAAGAAAGCAGGCTGAGCAAGCCATGGGAAGCAAGTGATTAAGCAGCACCCCTCCAAGGCCTCCATGTCAGCTCTGGCCTCCAGGTTGCAGCCCTGCTTGAGTTTCTGTCCTGACTTCCTTCAATGATGAACAGTGATGTGGAAGTAAACCACATAAACCCTTTCCTCCCCAAGTTGCCTAGGTCATGGTGTTTCACTCCAGCAACTGTAACCCTAACTTAGAAAGAAGTTGGTACCAGGATAGTGGAGCATTGCTGTGACAGACCTGACCATGGTGTTTTGGGGAGGACTGTGGAAAGACTTTGTGACTTTGGGCTAGAGAGGCCACCGAGTGTTGAGAGCTCAGTGTGCTGTTCCGTAGGAGCCTGGAAGATAAGAATGTTGAGAGCCGTGCAGACAATGGAGGCCTGGCTTGTGAAGCTGCAGAGGGAAGCAAAGGCTCCACAGGGCCTTTTGTATGAAGAATCTGTGGTATCTGGTAAGCTGGGGCAGAAGAGTCAGCCGCCATTAACCAGAGACCAGCACTATTGAAAAGAGACCTTTGAGTTACTGGGACAACTGATGCTGGTTAGCTGGAACTGAGAAGTTAGCTGTGATTAAGAAGACACCAGGGGTTGGGGATTTAGCTCAGTGGTAGAGCGCTTGCCTAGCAAGTGCAAGGCCCTGGGTTTGGTTCTCAGCTCTGACAAAAAAAAAAGAGACCAGCATTACTGAGGTGAAATCTTGTGGGGAGTGTTTCCTGAGAGCACAGAGACTGTTCCAGATAGTCAAATTTTACCTCATGCTGGCAGCTGAACCTGGTAGTAGTGTTAAGTCACCCAGGTGGTACTGGGTTTGAAGGCACGAAGGGACCATGGAGAACAGCTGAGGCTTGGCACTGTGAGAGGCCAGGAGAGAGTGTCGGGGAAGGTGTGGCCCAGGTGCAGAAGACCCCAGTATTTTGGAGATGCCAGTACCATGGGGTGACCACTAAGAACATCAGCAGTGGCAGAGTGGAGCCTGTTGAACTAGAAGACAAGCTGTGTGTGCTGCAGAGGGCAGAGCTGGAGAGGTGACCCAAGCCTTTGGAGGAGCCCAGGGATCACGAGTGGATCCCAGACAATGGACACTGTGTTGTTTACACAGCTGGAGTTTGGTTTGGCTTTGATTTGTTTGGGACTGTGCCATGGTTCTTCTTGAAGTAAGAAATTACTTATTTGCTGTTTTAAATTTAAAACACCCAGTATGACTTGTGCAAATACTTTTTACCTGAATATAAGAGAATATATTTTAGGGTAAAATTAGCATGTTCTTAAATGCCTTTATACAGGCTTCCAAGCAGAAAGGGTGGTCTAATTAGAGGTGGATATTCCCAACTCAAACAATCTGGATTATAAGTGTTATAACTTCAAATGATCCAATTAAGCAAACATTCCCTCAGTGGTATGGCCAGCCATTTTGGAATTTTAGTTCATTCCAGATGTAGTCAGTGGACAACCAAAAATAGCCAACACAGGAGGTGTGCCTTGCTGGAGAGGTGTGCCACTGGGGTGAGCTTTGAGGTTTCACTGGTGTCACTGGGTCTGAGGTGTGCCACTGGGATGGGCTTTTGAAACCTCAAAGCCCACACTAGGTCCAGGTGTGTTCTCTGTAGCTATCTGTGAACAAGATGTGAGCTCTTAGCCTCTGCCCCAACACCATGCCTGCCCGCCTTCCTCCTGACACACTCCCTGCCAGGATCGTCACAGACGAGCCCTCTGAGACCGTGAGCCAGCCCCCAGTTAGGTGCTCTCTTTTGTATGCTGCCTTGGTTATGGCGTCTCTTCACAGCAACAGAAGGCGGTATGACTCTTCTGCAGCCTTACACACGTGAGGAGCACCCGCCAAAATATGCCTGGGCACAGCTGGGCCACAGCCCTTCCTATTTCCTAAGACAGGACACAGCACTTCAGACTCTATTGCTGTTTTAAACTTAAAACACCAAGTATGACTTGAGCAAATACTTTTTACCTGAATATAAGGGAATTTTAGGGTAAAATGAGCATGTTCTTAAATGCCTGGCATGGTTAATTCATTCTCATATTTTGTACTTACCACACTAGGGTTTATCAACGACCCATTGATAGATCCTTCCATGGCCTTTTTTCTCAGGTCTCCTGCATTTTTTACATCTTTAAATAACAGAAGGGTCACTCTGCATTCAGGAAACAGGTCCAACTGCTGTGATAACTGCATGTCATAGACAAGGAGGACTCTACTGGACAAAAACAAAAGACCAACAGGTTTTGATATGTGAAAGATTGTATCATCTTCCCCATCCGGCTTCTCCTCTGTCTCTCTCATCTGACAGCCTTGCTGTCCTAGGCTTGCTCTGTACCTCCATCCTCCTGCTCCTCCTCCCCAGGCCCTAGAATTGCCTGTGAAAATACATTCAACTGTAACCAATTTAACAAAAGCCTTGCATTCCACTTCCCTGTTTCTGTGCCAGCTTCATTTCTGTTGCTGTGATGAAACATTCTAATCAGAAGCAACTTAGGGGAGGAGAGGAATTATTTGGCTTACAATTCCAGGAACTCAAAGGCAGAAACCACAGAGGAACACTGCTTGCTGACTCAGTCACTGGCTTCTGGTTAATTAGCTTTTTTAATACAGTCCAGGACCATCTGCCCAGGGGTTGCCCTCAGTGGGTTAGGCACTTCTACATCACAACAATTAAGAGTCAAGGCAGTCCATCAGAGAAAGGTCAACAGACCAATAAGA
Organism: Peromyscus leucopus; assembly: GCF_004664715.2. NCBI lineage: Eukaryota > Metazoa > Chordata > Mammalia > Rodentia > Cricetidae > Peromyscus > Peromyscus leucopus. The sequence continues at coordinate 101,830,047 of NC_051065.1, read as the reverse complement.
TCTGCACGATCCCTCAATTGAGACTCCTTTCTCAGGTGAACCTGAAGGCTATTGTCAAGCTGATGGTTAGAGCTAAGAAATTAATTTCATCAACTACAGAACTGCTGAAGTAGAAAAGTCCATTTCCAAAGCATCTTTGGCATTTTCCTGAGGTGTGTTCCTAACTGTGCTGGGCTGTTTCTAGTTCTCCTGCTCCTGGGAAAAAGCCCAAGGAAATGGACGGTGCCCTGTTTGGCAAGATGGGCAGCTTCTGTGCATGGTCAAGAGACTACTGCCCCAGCAGACACCCAAGTGCAGGAGGCCAGAAAATGATGGGTCTCTGATTACCTACAGCATTAGCAGGACCTTAATTTACCGTATCCTTCCTAAATTCCTAGTCTATTTTATTTATACTTTAACAAAATCTGGCCACAATATTAAGAAAATAATTTATAATACTCAAGTAACATACTTTACTCAAGGATTTATTTTCCAACAAGGAATTGACATGAAGCGTAAGACTGTTAAATACTTCTCACCAGGTGTGGTGGCTCCCGCCTAGTATCTCAGGTGAACAGGAGATGTAAAAGAAGTATAGGGTGTGCTCAGGGTGAGGGCTCACCTCCTGTCAATGATGTCCTGGTATGACAGACATGCTATAGTTACAAAAAATAGATTCTAAAAACAATTTCCACCATCCTCTTTTTAATGGAGATTGGAGTTAGGGCCCTGCAAAGGCTAAGCACACACTCTACTCCTGGGCTCCTGCTCCAGCACTAGAGTCTTATGGAGTCTTTGGTGGGCCAATTTGCTAGGCTCTAGTCATCCTTTCTATCTGTAGGATCCATTTCTAGTTTTCTTTCTCAAGGAACTAACTGGAAGTCTGAGGATGATAAAATAAGATGTCCTTTTATCACCTTGAAAGGCTGAGAACAACTTATGCAGCCAGTGGCAAGGTTTGGAATAACTAAACAGCCATCAAAAGCTGCCATGTTGGGGTTGGGGATTTAGCTCAGTGGTAGAGCGCTCGCCTAGCAAGCACAAGGCCCTGGGTTCAGTCCTCAGCCTTGGCGGGTAGGGGAGGGAAAGCTGCCATGTTGGCAGGGAAAATGGCTTAGTGATCAAGCGCTCACCAAACATGCACAAGGCCGTGTTCACTTTTCAACACAACAGCCCCAGCCTTCAAACAACACGAAATCAGTGCTGCAGTGTTGATCTGCCAAAGCAGTAATAACATGAAGCAAAACCACAGGAAAAACAAACAAAATGTGGCTAAATGTATCATTTTAATCTCTGTTATTCTCGTTTTCTGAGCCAGGCTGGCCTGGGACTCCCAATCCTACTGCTTCCCTGACACCAGCCGTGGGGTCACCAGCTTGTTCCACCATGCTCTGCCTAACTGTGGAGATTTCTGTTAAAGTTCCTCATGGGGCTGGAGAGAGGGCTGAGCAGTTAATGGGCACCTGCTGTTCGTGCTGAGCATCCGAGTTTGGTTCTCAACAATGATATCAGGTGGCTCACAACCACTTTTAACTCCAGCTCTCAGGGCACCCACGAATGTGCACATACATATGTAGACACACATATATACAGAAATTGAAAATAAAAATCTTAAAATGATTAGAAGCTGCTTATAAAGAAAAGGTACGGGAGAGAAGGGCTGAGGAAGGGTTTAGTTGGTAGAGTGCTAGACTAGCATGCACAGAAGCTTGGGTGAATCCCAAGCACTGTATGAAACCAGTGTGATGGTGCTCATCTATGACCCAGTCCCGAGGCGGTCAGAAGAGGAGGATCAGAAGTTCGAGGCTGGAGGAGGTGGGGTGCATGGGTCTTTACAGTCTAGAAAAAATACCTGAAAAGAAAAATGTGTTTTTAACTTTCTCTTGAATATCCGTAGGTAAACAAAGTAATCCAAGGCCAAACCGCTGTCTCCACCACCTAGCCACTTCGACAGAGGCTTCTGCTCCATCACTCAGAAAGGAAACGTTTATCTTAAACCATATCCAGACTGCTTCCAAACACACGAGACTGAGTTTATGTAAAGAAAAATTATATGTAATTCTGACCTTGGTCCCTGGAGCACTAGTCAAGAGGCCGTGGGTGACAAGACCTCCAATGTGAACGCTGCGGTGACATCTGTGTAAGATGATGATGATGATGGAATTTGTAGAGTGGGAACTAAATGAGGGATCCCTGAAGTCATTTTGTGTCAGGGTCAGGAAAGAAACACTGGGCTCAGGCGGAAATCACACGATGATGGTCTATCTGTCCAGCTAGTCAGGCTAACTCTTCACTGGTTGGTGTGAGGTTTGGAAAAGGAGTGGCCAGATAAATGGTGGCAACTCCTTGGGCTGGAGCTTTGACCAGGTACATAAGGTGCTCAAAAAAGGCTTTGGAGAGAAGATTAATAAGATGACTATTTGAGACATACCCTTCAAACAGATAATCATTGTGCCTAACAACAGTAGTGAACATGTTTGCTTTATCTTTAAAACTGTAAAAAATCATTCACAGTGAAAAACAGTCCTGTTGACAGAAACAGTCTTCCTCATTCAACATAAGCTCTGGAATCAATGAACAGACACCACTGGACTGAAGGGCTGGCAGACAACTGCCAACGCCTGGAACTACAGTTACCATTTTGTAAATAATGTCCTGACACAGTCTTTTTTCATGTTAGCATCTAATTGAGACAGGATATAGTATGGTATGATCAGTATGCTCTGTCATGTAAAAACATGAACAGATTAAAAAAAAATGCAGGAAACAACAAAATACAGACATCTTGAGTACTGAGATTAGGTCATTTTTTTTTTATTGTACTCTTAAAATATTTTGTTGTGCATGTTCTGAACTTTCCACAGTCATCCAACAAAACGTAAGTACTTATAATCAGAGAATGATGTTCCCTGTTTTTTTAAGTGTCTGTTTCAAAAAATATTTTTAGTTGAGTGCTTGCCTGCGTGTTATGTCTGTGTACTACATTCTTGCCTGGTACCTGTGGCAGCCAGAAGAAGGTACTGAATTCATTGCAACTGGAGTTACATACTTTTGTGAAATGCAATGTGTGCACTGGGAACCAAACCCCTGCTCTGATTTTTAACAGTAAGGAAAAAGAACTCTTAGAAAGTCCCAGAGTAGTCTGTTCTTGTTTGGTATAAGATGCACTTAAGAGAAACTTTGGGATCATCACTTAATATCGACCTGGTTTGAAGCCTGTAAAATTCATGTTGAAATTTAGTTCTCAATGTGATAGATTAAAAATTGGGGTCAGGTGGGGACTTCAGAAGGTGTTTAGGACTTTGTACTAAAAACAAAAAAAAATCATTAATACACTCGTGACTATAAAGTTAATAGTTTATCTCTGGAGCAATTAGGACTTTGCACTAAAAAATCTTTAATCCAGGAATATGATTATCAAAATAATGGTTTATATCGTCCGAGCGATTGTCATGAATGCAAGGTTTCCTAGTCTTCTAACCTGCTCCCTGACAGGGAGGCGGGCAGATCTCTGAGTTTTAGGGCTGCCTGGTCTACAAAGTGAGTTCCAGGATAGCCGGGGTTACACACACAAACTCTGCCTCGAAAAACAAAATGAACAGCAAAACACCTCACCCCATGAGGTGTTGCGGTACTAGCACAGAAGGTGGTCTAAGGCTGATGCCTCTCACTGTTACAACATGGCCAGTGCCCATGTCCTGACTCTACCTCCATTCTAATTCTGACTCACCCCTCATCAATAGCACCCCAAGCGCATCCTCATCGAGGCCCCTGCCCACCACTAATGCAATTCTAACCTATCCCGATGGTCACAGGGTCCTTCAGGAGCAAGTCGGAGCTGAGGCTAAGAACATAACTTTATGTCCCGGGGTCCCGCACGTAGCGTCTGGACCCTGCCTGACTCCTCTCCCGCCCCGATGGCTCGCCCTCGGCTTCCAGTGGCCAGGCTTCCAACGGGGCGTCCCTGTCCTCGGTGCTTCCTGCCTCGGTCCTTCCAGCCGAGGCCGCTGGCCCTGGACGGGCCGGGGCGACTCGGCCGCGCCTCCTCCCAGCGCCGGGCCCCGCTGTGGCTGTGCGGTCCGCACGCGGTTCCTCCGTCAGCAGCCCCGGGCACCCCCTCAAGGGGGGCCGCGGCGCGCGCAACCGAGCGGCCTTCCGGCCCGAGCTGCGCTCCGGAGGCTACATGGCTCTCCACCCGCGGCCTGCGAGGGCTGGCGACAAACGCTGGCGACGGGAGACGCTCGCCATCGCCCGCAAAACTGTGACCCCGCGGAAAGAGCGGTCGTTCGCGCCTGCGGAACTCACCATCAGTCTTCTGTCCGTCTCAGAAGATTGTCCCCTCGGAAACAACGCTCTCCACTTCGGGAAGTTCCGGATCGTTGATCGGGTAGACAGGTTCCGAGGCACCCTGCTTCCGGATCCTGGTGGGCATAGTCCAGTGTAGTCTGTCTGAAGTTCTGCTGACTCTTCCTACTACTTGCAGCGGCTTGAGGACGCCCAGGAGAATTGGTTCTATTCCGCCCCTGTGTTGGAAGTGCAAAGGACCCACAGGTCGGGTCTAGAAGTTGAGGTATGGTGTTGAGTGTGGGCTTTGTTCTTAGCCTGTGTTTAATGTCCTCAGATTCTTCCTGTGAAAAGAAAAATATCCACCAGGACGAGAGTCACAGTTTTTCAGAGCTTTTGAGACTCAGTTTCTTGAGTGTGCTCTTGGGAGAAGGTAGGGGTGCAGTGTGGTGAAGTCTTACATTGAAGGAGATCCTCTCGTGCTTGGAGGTCTAGTGACAAAGTGGACTCTCTCAGCTGTGACAGAGGAAAGGGGCAAATCTTTTGGGCAAACCAGAGGGTAGTGAGGCTTCTCTGAAATGATGCTGGGGTGAAGTTCCCTGAAGCCATCTGCCTCAGGCAGTTCTGCAAGACCACTACTCTTGGGGAAGGATGGCCACCAAGGTAGTGAAACCGGCTGTTGGTTCGTGCTACCTGCCAGAGAACCCAATAAATAGAGAAGAGGATTGAATCTTAAAATTACAATTTATCCAAAGAGTCAGCAGTCTGAGAAGAGAGCAGATTTTTCTAGAGACATGGATTCCATCTCATTTCTAGCCAGCAGATTATAGAGAGAAGGAGATAGGGCTAGAGGCAAAGACAGCCAATCATCATCCTGGAGCTCCGTTTTGCCTCCCTGGTCAGGTAGTTAGCCACATTTCTGAGAGGTGATATCTGTGTTTGTTTTGTTATCTTTTGAACTCTTTTATCGTCTGGGATGTTTGGACTCAGGCACTTCTTGAAACTCGGGGTGTAGTTAGTCTACTGATATTAACCTTATACTCCCTCAGAGGTATCTGGGCTGGGCTGGGAAGTTAACTCCAAACAAAAGAGAGTGTGCCTGTGCTAAGTTAATAGTATGTACATTTTGGTTCCGTTCTACAGTATGGAGTCCAAGTGTGTCTTCATAATACATAATAGGAAAGTGTTCCCGTCTGTCCCCAGTCATTCTTCACTGCTAGTGGTGACTCTGAGATCTGTATCACATGAAAGATGGCATCTTGACACCATGCACCTGGTTGATTGTCAGAATGGTTTCTGACTTGTAAGAGAATTCTCTAGCCTGTAAAGATATACGTCAGAGCACACCATATGTAGCAGGAGCAGCAGTGGCTTGGAGTGAGAACTTCTGAACTGTGCCTTTCCCTGACACTAAAAGTATGAGCCAGAGTTGGGAAACAGTGTCAGGTAACCATGCGTAAGAACAATTCCTCTCTAACTTCTTGCCTTTCCTTTTGGGAAGTCTGTCACAAGTGACTCCATTCACACTTGGGTTTGTGTTTGGGTCCCGTGAGGCCCAGACTGACCCTCATTTGTCAGCCTCCCTAGTTCAGCTTCCCAAGGGCTGGGGTTGCAAACAGGCAGCCTCATAGCCAGTGTGGCTTGATTCTGACTCTGACACCTTACACATCTCTGAAGAATGTTCTCTCAAGGTACTGTTGATTGATGTAGTGGTTTGATCTCATCTCTCCTCCCTGGGATGAGATCTGTCCCAGTGGTTTGATCTCACTCTGTGTTGAGGGTGGGCATAAGTGACAGACGTCACGGAATCAGTGTAATAAAGCCCTTTCCGTCCAGGTTTAGGCAACTAAGAGGTGGAGAAGAAAAGGCTCAGGCCTGCCTGGAGTCTGGTGTTCTTGGTGGTGGTGTTCTAGCATCTCCAAAACCACGAATGCGGTTCCGAGCTAGAGGCTGTGCTTCTGCAGGATGTCTGCAGACTGTGGTTACATCATTCTTAAAGTAGGACACCCGACAGAGCTAAAGAGCAACTATTTACGGAAAACTAACTTCAAAATGAAGTATTTGGTCCAGGAGATAGCCTAGCAAGCCTGAGACCTGAATTAAATCTCCTGAACCCACCCAAGGTGGAAGGAGAGACCCAACTCCACAGACTTGCCCTCTGACCTCCACACTAAGCACGGCACACACACTATAATAGTAATGAACATTAAAAGTTAGCACCTGTCTATAGATGCTTTTAAATCTACCCATCTATTTAAATCCCGGTATCTAATGCCTGGTGATCATTAGGAAGCATTGCTCAGAATGTACACTCTTAGGGCATGTTGAATTATCCTTGCTTACAGAGAACAGCTGGCAGAGTTAGCACATGAACACAGGCCGAAGGCAGAGTGGTAGCATTAACCATTTTGATTTGGAGGAAAACAGTTTTTAAAGTGCTTCCTAACTGCTGTGTTTTAGAAAGTTTATATAATACGAGAGGCATCAATATATGTAAAGGAGCCAGCAACAGTTAGCATCACCACTCGGAAGAAAGACAGAAAGCCCAATGCCCCCATCCCCGTTACTCCCCATTGCTTCTCCATATCTATCTGTCCAGTGGGGTTTTTTGTGTTTTGTTTTGTTTTGTGCAAAATTTAGGTGGCAGGGTAGGGTAATAGGCCTTCTACAGCACTAACATTCCCTTTCATTGGGCATGGTGGCGCACGCCTTTAATCTCATTACTGGGAAGGCAGAGGCAGGTGGATCTCTGTGAGTTTGAGGCCACCCTGGTCTCATTCACATAGTGAATTCCAGAACAACCATGTAGCTATGTAGAGAGACCCTATCTTAAAAAAGAAATAATATAAATAAATAAAAGATTCCTTTTTTCTTTTTCATGACAGAATTATTCTCATACTCTCTTTAAAAAATAGCCTCCTGTTTATGTGGAGAAGGGAGCCAGTTGAGACACCCTTGCCTATATGGGTAAGGTGTTATTGCTGCTGGCTGGTGTGAGAAGGTCCTTGGATGTGAACATGGCTCAGAGTTCCAGCAGCTCCTCTGCCTGGGGACTGTCATTTGGAAAATGGATCTGCTGGGACTGAAAAGGGTCCATGAGGTACAACAGTTGTGTCCTCCACATGATGGATAAGGAGTGGGGAGGTCAGTGTCGACCACAGGTCCATTTTAGTAGGAGCAGGCACAGCTGAGGGATGTGCCCTGCTAGGAAGGCCCTTACTGAGCCAGGAGGGGTGATCACATGGCAGGTGGCCAGACCCAGGTTCCTCTTAGCACAGTGGTTCTCGACTTTCCTAATACTGCAACCCTTTAATATATTTCCTCGTGTTGTGGTGACCCCAAACCATAAAATTATTTTCGTTGATACATCCCAACTGTAACTGTGCTACTGTTATGAATCATAACGTAAATATTTGATGTTTCCGATGGTGTAGGCAACCCCTGTGAAAGGGTCATTCGATGCCCTTGGGCTGATGACCCACAGGTTGAGAACCACTGTCCCAGCAGGTGCATTCAGGCAACCAGGCTGGGAATTGGAGACAAACACTGAGAAGTGAAGGAAACAGGAAGCAGATGGCTGCCTTCCCAAGGGCGGGGCCCAGCGTGCCATGCCAGAGCTTGCCTGTCTGGGTGTGTTCCGTGGGGTCCCAAGGAAAACGGGTGTGTGCCACCTCCACTGGCACACTCTAGTTCCTGTGTGGCATTTGGTTTACAATGATTCTGGAGCCACCAAAGAGTTGCCTCCCCAGCCAGGTCTGCTGCCCAGAAGTGGGAACCATTCCAGACACTCCTGACTCCGTGGTCCCAGGGGAGAGGAGAGAGAGGCAAGGTTGGAGCTTACTTATATCACACTGTTTAAAGGTGGGGTGTCTGGGGCTCAGCTCTTTGTTTTTCACTGGATCGAGTCTTTTTAATGGGGGAAGAAGAGACTTTGCTGGAGCCTGAGCTTGGGAACACAGCTCTGCTGTGTTTAGGGACCCTGAAGAGGAAACACAGTTCTTGGGAGATCACATCTCAGTGCCATCTCAGTACCGGAGACCAAAGAGCCTGTACCTGAGTAACAGAAGAGAAGGAACGGTTTATGTGCATGCTCCATACAAGTCATAGCATTAAAACCAGATGTTCTTTCTTCCTGATGTGCAGATGAAGACACACCTGCTCCGAGAGGATAAGGAACATGTCCAGCACCCGGTGACTGGGGCCTAGAAAGGGGAGGAGCCAGAGGAGTGATCAGGTGCTGCTGACACAGAGTTGCTTCCCAGTGTTGGTGTCTGCTTCTCTGGAGACAGCAGAAACACACACCCCGAACAGGGCCTACATGGGAAGGTCAGAGGGAAGGTCAGAGGACTCACATGGCTTCTCTCTTCTGCAGGGCTCAGGGAAGGTGTGCACGCAGGTATAGCTGTCTCTCCTGGATGCTGAGACTTGAGACCCAGAAAGAAGTCTCCCATGGCTCCTTATCACATCCGCCAGTACCAGGACAGTGACCGTAAACGTGTCCTGGATGTGTTCATAAGGGGCATGGAGGAGTACATCCCCGCCACCTTCCGCCGTGTGCTGATGCTGCCCCGAACCCTCCTGCTCTTTCTTGGGGTGCCCCTTGCCACGGTCCTGGTGTCTGGCTCCTGGCTGCTGGCTATTATGTGCATCGTCTTTCTGCTCCTTCTCCTGCAGCTCCTTGCCAGACAGCCTTGGAAGAAGTACGTGGCCAAGTGTTTGCACACAGACATGGCTGACATCACCAAGTCCTACCTGCATGCACGTGGCTCCTGCTTCTGGGTGGCTGAGTCTGGTGGTCAGGTGGTGGGCATAGTGGGTTGTCTGCCAGTCAAGGATCCCCCGTCAGGGAGGAAGCAGCTGGAGCTCCTTCACCTGTCTGTGTCCTCACAGCACCGAGGACAGGGGATAGCGAAAGCCCTGGTCAGAACTCTCCTCCAGTTTGCGCGGGACCAGGGCTACAGTGACGTGGTCCTTGACACCAGTGCCATGCAGCAAGGTGCTCAGACCCTTTACCTGAGCTTGGGCTTCCGGAGGACAGGCCAGTATTTCATGAGTATGTTCTGGAGGTTAGTGGACATTCCTACAATTCAATTCGAGTATTCCCTCCCTTCTGCCTAGGAAGTGGGGCTGGGCCCTATGCTCCTGTACAGCAAGCAGGCCTGCTCCTCTCTAGAGGAACTAGTGAACCTTGTCATGTCAGTGTGATGAACAATAAAAGCTCCTTGCTGGTGCACACCAGATGCTAATGCATGGGATGGCTGAGGTGGGGCTTTGGGGGCTCTGCTACACTCTGGGTTTCTGGGCTGCCTGTGATTTATACACCTAACTCCACATTACTGTTACATTAGGAACAAGGCAACATTTTTTTTTCCTAATACAAAATACTGCTGCATGTATTTCCCTTTTGAGTCTGTTGACCAGAAATTTCTGCGGGGCTTGAGGGAACAGCTCACCTAGCCTCAGGACGGTTGAATGTAAATGTAGGAAATGAACATGGAAGTCTCTGTGTTCCTGTGTTGCAGCAAGTCATGGACTTTGGCCTGTGGTCATTGGCCACAGACTTGTGGCTGATACCTTGAGTCCACTTTTTTTTTTTTTTTAATTCTTTGACAGTTTTATACATGTATACACTGTGTTTTGTGTTACAGTCTTTACTCACATAGGTTTTCAGCTAAGCCCCGTCCAGGAACAAGACAGGAGCCCCCGAGTGCTGGAGACTGATGCAAGCATCGAAGGGTTATTGGGAAAAAAGACTAACATCCCAGGGCCTTGAGCTACTGTAGCTCATGTTCATGTCCGCAGAGTGGAGACTTTCATTAAGGAGACAAGTAGATGTATACAAAATAAGAAATCTCATTTTCCCCAGAGCTTCCGGGAAAGTAAATTTCTAACCGCCACCTGTGTTTGGGAACCGAAAGTCCTGTCGTCCTTGTTTCAGAGAGATCTATTTTCTCAGAAATAGAGTGTGGGAATGCACACAGCCAGAACACACCCCACGTACACCTGGGCATGCAATCACTGAAGTCTCCTTATTTGGAAATTAGAAAAAACATGTGCCTTCATCTCTTTATATCATAGCAATGTTGTCTTTGGTAAACTTGCTGAGTAGCTATTTCCTATGCAGTGAAACATTACTTACTTTCTAAAATGAGAAAGTAGGTTCCTGAGACTCAGGCGGTAAGTGGAACATGAGGCCCAGGGGATAAGACAACTTACAAGATCAGGAAGCACCTGAAGTTAAGTGATTCACCGAGGCTCACCCCAAGGTAAGCAGCAATTGCTGGAGAGAAGGGACTCGCCTTCAGAGCTGCCTGCAAGTGGTCCAGGGCTGCAGGATGCATCCTTTGTGAGTCAGGGCCAATGCTGGCCTGGGCTTTTCAGTGATGATGCTGCCTTTGTATTGTCCATGCTCCTATAAGTAACTCCTTGCTCATATTCCTATACATATTTTAATAAACTTGTTAATTCAACTAAACTAGACTCTGGTGACATAATTTATCAGGTCTGTTAGTGCCCACTCTGGGATATGGACATCTGTTCATATTTCTGCAAGAAAATCCTCACGGTGCTTGCCATTGTAAAAATCTCTGCTCCTTGGAGATTTGTGTAAACCTTAAGAGTTAGCAGTTCTCTGCAAGGTGCACACTAGCACTGTCTTCTGGGTGCCCTCTTGAGATGGAATCACCCAGTGGTTTGGTGCCTACCTCCCCGACTGTGGGGATCTTGGAAATCTACCTTGGGCTCTTGAGTGGGAAACTTACCCTCTCTCATGAAGATGTGAGTGTAGTGGACACCTGTTCTATCTATGACCGAGAGATGTAGCAGGCAACTGTCCAACCTACCTATGACCTTGAAGTACCTACCCCTGGGGCATGGCTCCAGGCTACCCTTACGACCTGAGTCGCACATAGGCCGCCCTCTCCTCTCCCTCGTGGACTTGGATGCTGAGACAGACCCAGGCAGAACAGCATGGGACTGTACCTTGGACTTTAGGACCCTGTGATAAATCTCCCGTGCCGTAGTGAGTCTTCTTCCTTAATAAATCCTTTACCTTTAAGCAGCCTCTGGATTTCTCGAATTATATGAGTCTCATTGGTTTGTCTCACACAGTTTGGTAGGTGCACTGGATGGATCAAGGTGAGTGCTCTTCTCCATCGTGGGCTCTTTTTTTCAGGATCATGGGATGGGTGTAACTGTGGCTACAGGCCTGAACAGGACAAGCACAAGTTTGAAGTCATCAAGGACAGGAAGGGAGAGAATGTTTAGGGAACCTGGACAGCTGGGAATAGACCCTGTCCTCAAGGAGGTCCTGGGCAGAGCACCAGCCCACTCTCCCTCTACCCCCCAATCTCTTCCAGGCCTCCCACCCCTCCCCAACACGCCAACCCCAAGTGAAGGCTGAAAAGTGGCCTCTTGCTGCTCTGGCTCTGGCAGTACAGAAGGCCAGTCTCTAGGAAACAGGGAGAGAGGAAGGGAGAGAGGGAGAGAGGGAGGGAGGGAGGAAGGAGAAAGTTCTGGCCCTGGTAAGAAGGGCTGTGAAGACATCTAGGACAGGCAGTGGTGATGCATCTACATTTTGTCCCCAAAGCAACTGACCCAGAAGGCCATGCTTCGCTCTCCATGGTGACTGAATGGATTTGCAGGGAAGCCAGAAAAACAACCCAGAGCCAGGAGTGGCCATGAGCCAGCACAGCTCCAGGCTGCTGAGCAGGCCCAGGCTGGCATGGGGTGAAGTGGAGGGTCGCAGCAGGAGGCTACAGACAAAGCCTGTGAGCCATGGGATTCTCCCCAAATGAAGCTGGGTTCTGAATGTGGGTGGCTGTGCCAAAGTCACCTCCTCCACACTGACTCAGCCTTGCTTGTCCTTCCCAAGCCTGGGAGCAACAGTGACCCCTGCTTTACACAGCCCCTCCTCCACGCTACCCCTGCTGGCCTTTCATCCAAGGTCAAATACAGGTGACCCATGGGACAACTCTGTCTTTTCTGTCTTTCTTCCCTGTAGCTAGAGTTTTCCTGCCTGGCCCACAGTCAGGACAAATCTCTCTCACCCGCCAGTCCCACAGCCGCTCAGACCCACCCAAGTAAACACAGAGACTTATATTGCTTACAAACTGTATGGCTGTGGCAGGTTTCTTGCTAACTGTTCTTATAGCTTAAATTAACCCATTTCTATTAATCTATACCTTGCCACGTGGTTCGTGGATTACCGGCATCTTCACATGTTGCTTGTCCTGGTGGCGGCTGGCAGTATCTCTCTCCGCCTTCCTGTTCTCTCAGTTCTCCTCTCTGTTAGTCACTTATACTTCCTGCCTGGCCACTGGCCAATCAGTGTTTTATTTATTGACCAATCAGAGCAATTTGACATACAGACCATCCCACAGCACTTCTCTCTCTCTCTCTCTCTCTCTCTCTCTCTCTCTCTCTCTCTCTGTCTCAGTCTCACTATCTCTGTCTCTCTATCTCTGTTTGTCTCTCTCTGTCTCTGTCTCTGCCTCTCTCCATATATATATATAATATATATATATATATATATATATATATATATGTTGCTGTTCCAGTGTAGGTACACACCCATAGAGGTACAGAGGTTAGAGGTCAACCTCAGATGCCATTTCTCAGGAGCCATCTACCCTCTTGTTGTGGTGACAGAGTCTCTCACTGGGACCTGGGACTCATCTACTAGGTTACACTGGCTGGCAAGAGAGTCCTAGGGATCCTCTTGTCTCTGCCTCCTCAGAGCCAGGATTGCTGGGGATCCAATTCTGGTCCTGATGCCTGTGTGGCGAGCGTTTTTCTGACTGAACCATACCCCACCCCCTACATCCCCTTCACCAGCACTACATTCCAGCTAGAAATGGGCAGTGTTTGCAAAGCCAACACAGGCTCTGGCCTTACCTGGTTCATGTGGAGAACACTTCTCCTAAATGGGCTTAAAACTACCCCTTGAGAGACATGGGCGCTTCTGCTAACTTCTTCCTGGGAAATAGCAACAGTTTATTCATTTTCTTGGTCAGAGGCTCACAAGGATTGAACACATCCCCAGGAGAGAAATAAATGCTTCACAGATCATCTTTATAACACTCATTAACAAATGTGCACATCAACTGCACCAGCAGTGTGGCAGTCCAAAGTGGAGGACGTGTTTATTAACTGGCATTGCTTACAAGCTTGCTGGGGGGCAGCCTTGCCCCTGCTCTGGCATTAGAGGGGTTGTGGGAAGCTCCCCCACGTACAGGCATTAGGAGTACTGTGGAGCAGGCTAATTTGTTCACTGGCATTAGGAGATAATTCTGAGTAAACCAATTGCATAGAGTCCTGAAAGACAGGGCTATCTTTAAAAAAACATCTCAAGTTCATTTTTAAAAGGATAATTCTAAGAGACATAGCAACTACTTGCAATGTGGAGAGAGGTGCCATGAAATGAGCATCTTATTTAAGACCAAGCACCAGGTGTGTATGCAGGCAGGTAAATGGAAGAGCCCCAGACAGCAGACAGCGAGCAGTATGTGGTGGTGAACTCGTGTGAAAGGTACAAGACATACCATTAGATATTTTTGTTTCTGCTCTATTCTGTAGCTTTTGGGGGGAAAAAAACCCAACAACCTTTTGAGACAGTCTCTCGCTACATAGCCCAGACTGGCCTCGAACTCTCAATTCTCCTTTGTCTCAGGCTCCTGAGCACTAGGATTACGGATGTCTCCCACCATGCCTAGTTTGAAATTTATTTTGAGGTCAAGAAAGAGCAAATCTGTTTCCTTCCTCTAGTACCCTGGAGCTACAGTGAAGACGAAACAGTGCACACAAAGTGTAGGCATGGAGCCCGGGAGCCCTGGGAAAGGCGGGTGAGGGGCCAGAGTCCTGGGGCCTCACTGGTCAGCATGTGCTAGCATCACACTTCAATGGTTATGTGAAAGATTTGTTTTTCTTGAGGTGGATGAGTGTTTTTGTTTCTGTGTGTGTGTGTATGTATTATGTTGTTTTGTATTTGTGTGTATGTATGTATGTATGTATGTATGTGGAAAGTGTCTGTGCCTGGTGGTGCAGAGAGAAGTAGGCATCCCATTCTTGGCACTGGAGTTACAAAAGCTTAGAAGTTGTCAGGTGAGCTCACAACTGCCTGGATCTCCACCTCCAGGAGACCTGATGTCTTCATCTGGCCTCGGCCAGCATCTGCACACACATGTCGTCAACTCACAGACACACAAAGAACAACACAAACCTTTGAAGTAAAAGCAGGACTGGGAGTAGTCTTTTTTTATACTAATCTTTGTTTCAAACCTTTATACAGTGAACATATATTAAGTTTATAACCAGGGAAGGAAAAAGTCAATGTTTTCTTTAATGCTGAGATTTTTCAGAGATTTCACAAAACCTCTTTTGTTGACATTCTACAAATGACGTCATCAAATAACTTCTCAGTACTGTCCTCTGTAATGACAGTTTGTATACCTGTGAGGAGGAGTGGTAATTTATGGCTTGCTGATATATTTATGTGCTAATTGTTTTATGTAAGCATTTATATGTGAAATCATTTGACAATTTGGTTAATGGTATGAAGTTACAAGTGATCAAAACACTCAAAACAGAACCAGCGAGATGGCTCAGCAGGTAATGATTGCTGCCAAGCCTAATGACCTTTCCTGTAACTCACATGTGTAAGGAAAGAGCAGAGTCTAGCAAGTTGTAGTCCGTGTCTACACATGGGCTCTGGGGCACAAATGCCCAAGAATACACATACAAAAAAATAAATAGATGATAGATACACAGATAAATGTAATTTAAAACTATTTAGAGCAGGTGGCAATTCATCACTCATTCCAAATGTCCATTGTAGTACAGTTATGAGTGTAAGAAACTAAATTTTCTGAACATAGAAACCAAATTTGGTCTGATCTCAAGGCCATCCTGGCTATATGGTGAGTTGGAGGTGAGCTTGTCTACCTCAATTTCTGTCTCAAAAACAAGACAACAAAAACTGTATTTGATTCCATTTTAAAATACATTTAGATACCAACTTCAAACCACATTCTACAAGTACTTGATAAGTTTAATATTCATTTATTTATTTTTAAAGACGTATGTTTTAATTTTATGTATATGAGTGTTGTTTTGCCTGCGTTTATGTGTGAACACCACAGGTGTGCTTACTGTGCCCACGGAAGGCAAAGAGGGCATTGGATCTCCCAGAACTGGAATGATGGATAGTTATGAGCCAGCACGTGTGTGCTGGGTGAAACCCAGGCTGTCTGGAAGAGCAGCAGTGTTCCTAAGGATCTCTCCAGCCCTGCATGGATTATATACGTTAGTGATTAACTCAGAGTTACAGATAATGCATAGGTGTCACATTAGGGGAAGAAATAAAAAAGCACTTCCCCTGGAGTCATTTAACCAAGATGGAGTCCGGATTTGAATTCTCTACTTCCTGCTCCTCTCGTCTTCTGTTCTGTCTTTCCGCTGCTGCTGCCTGAAGGCTTTCTTGTGAATCTGTCTCTGTCTGTGTCTTCTGTCTGTGTGTGTCTGATGGCTGTGTATGTGTGTTGAACTCTGTGTGTCTGGGTGTCTGCCCCTCACAAAGGACTTAACTCTCTAAGTATTGACAGTATTGAACAGCAGGGGTTGGGGATTTAGCTCAGTGGTAGAGTGCTTGCCTAGCAAGCACAAGGCCCTGGGTTCGGTCCTCAGCTCCGAATAAACAAACAAACAACAACAACAACAAAGTATTGAACAGCACCGAAAGCGCCACATGGGGAAGGAATGGAATCCTTTACACTGCAGCGGTTCTCAACATGTGGCATTTAAAAAAGCCTCTTCCCACATATTCCCGATGATCTTATGGACCCTCAACCATAAATTTATTTTGTTGCTACTTCATAACTATAATTTTGCTACTGAGCAGTTTCTCAGTTCCTAAGACCACCGGAAATACGTGTTTTCCAATGGTCACAACCCACAGGTTGAGAATCCCTGCCTCACAGAAATCGTTAACAGTCTTACAAAAGATTAAGTCACTGTGTCCACCTGATCCCAGCTGACCCAGATAACAAACATCATTGTTTATCAACCAATACCCATAAATGTTGCTTTCAACCTTTATGGTAAATTTTACAATGCTGCTTTTAACTTTCATATTTGTTTTCAGCAAATGATACATATGCATTTTCTGGGTCTGGGGCATGGAACGGTACATAACTTAAGATCGTAGCTATACAGCTGGGCAGTGGTGGTGCACACCTTTAATCCCAGCACTCGGGAGGCAGAGCCAGGCAGATCTCTGTGAATTCGAGGCCAGCCTGGTCTACAAAGTGAGTTCCAGGACAGGCTCCAAAGCTACACAAAGAAACCCTGTCTTGAGAAAAACAATCCAAAACAAAGATTGCAGCTATACATTAGCTTAGGCTGTACAAGTTGATTACATGGGAAGTTCAAGGCCAGTAAGGATGAGTATTACATTGTTCTCTCTCTCTCTCTCTCTCTCTCTCTCTCTCTCTCTCTCTCTCTCTCTCTCAACTATGAATGACACTTTATCCAGTCATTTTATTTTAACAACCAAAACTCTGGGAATTCAAAATTAACTTCTTGCCTGTGAGCTTCTTAAATGCACCAGAGAGAGCTTCCACCTCGTGCTCCATTGTTCTGCTGGGTTGTGTCTAAACGAACCATCAGGAGCCAGCTGCTGTCCGGTTCCACACAGATCCTCTTACCCACAATTCCACTCGGGAGGACCAAGTGCTCGAGGATGGTGTTATGCACTGCTGTCGGCATGGCTTCTAGGTGCATCTGCTTATTTTTTGTATGGCTTTTCTAGCTGGCGTGAGCAGAACCCTCCTCTGAGCTATAAAGACCATGTGTTTCCCTCTAAACCTCTTCTCCAATTCACAGCTAGCCCGACTTAGGTTTTCTGGGAAGATTTCAGCTAAGGAACTGGCACAAAAGTTATGACCCCCACCAACTTCATCAACCTTGGCCATGGTAATGTTGAATTCCCACGGCTGAACCTTGAGATCTGAGTTCATTTCCAGCTCAAGCCGTGCCTGGGAGATGCCAGGTGCTTCACAGTCTTGGCACTTACTGAACATGGCCTTGTCCTTTCAGAGTGCTAGCTTAGAAACACATTGTTCTCTTAAAGAAAGGTTAAATCAACAGTTTGAGTACATAGTAGAATGGCAGTCTTAAGAGACCTCAAGGTATATTATTAACTCTGGCCGTGAGGTACAGCAAAAGTTCATTCTCTTAGAAAGTAGAGAGTGTTTCATACTCCATCACGACACAGCCCAAGCTTAATAATGCACAGAACGCTTGCATCAATCACTTCTTGTTATATTTACACAAACCTGCACCTCCTGATTCTCTTTTATCTAGAAATACTCCCAGGTAAATTTTTCCACATAATTTTGAAAACTGCATTAATATTTCTTAAAACTTCCCCAGATAGAGAAGAGATTATTAGGAAATGAATACAAGCAAAATCCAGTGATAAACATATATGAAAATGTAATAAGCTGGATTATTTTATATGCTAAATAAATAAGAGTCCAAAAATAATCATTTTTAATTAATTGGTTGGCTATTAATAAACAACAACAGCATTGATTCTCATATATTATTACGAAAAAACACAGATGTATAAAGCTTTTGGGGTTTGTGTGTGCAGTGTATGTGCATATAAGCATATGTGCAGGCATGTGTAGAGGGGTGTGTGTGCACAGATGCCAGAGTTGACAGCAGGTGTTTTCTCCCAACACTTCCCACTTTAGATTTTGAGGCAAGGTGTCTCTTGCTGAATCTAGAGCTCACAATTCATCCAGACATGCTAGCCATCTGGCTCTGGAATCTGGAACTCTGCCTCCCACATGCTGGGGTTACAGGCAGGTGGCTCTTCCCCACGGCCTGGTGCTCATGCTTGTACAGCAAGAGGTTGCCCACTCCATCACCTCCCCAGCCCGAACCGGTTTTGTTTTCTTAGGTACTTATCTCAGGAAGGCTTTTTAGAGAAACTCGATGACCTTTCCATGTGAGATGTTCGGTATCGTTTGTTCCAGCCCTCTTTAACATTACCAGAGCTGAAGTGTTGACTCCTGAGATAGTTTTCAAAACGGCTGATAGCAAAACAAGACAAGGCACCAATGTTTTCTACGTCTGAAACATCTGACCTGCCTTCTTCGTTAGCCATGTTCTTCCTCTGTTTTCAGACACTAGTTTTCCCTTTGAATGCTTGAACACATTTTCAGTAGAGCTTTCCTCTTCATTTTCACGGTTTGCAGTGACAGAGTCCTTTGTTGGTAGCCACAAATATCTGACACAGGTCAACAATCTACCAAAGATAGTAGAAAGAGTTAGAGTCTGACGCATTCACACACATGAATGTGTGTTCTGTGTGAGGGTAACACTGATCCAGGTGTTCTGCTTTTTCATGATTCTTACGGACTATTTTCAAAACACGGCCTCAACAGCCATTGTAATACACAGAATTATACACTTTTAAAGCTTTTTTTTTTTTTTTAATTAAAAATGTGATTGAGGGCAAAGGCTGTGTGGCTACTAAGCCTGAAGCCCTAGAAAGCGGTAGACGCACTGTGTCTCTTGCAGGCTGCCTTCCCAGGGCTGCTCTGGGCACAAGTTCCTGGGCTCCCTCCTCCCGCCTCAGCTCAGGCACTGCCGCCAGGGGGCGCCGCGGAGCCCGCGCACCCCTTGCATGTGTTCTCCAGCCCCGGCTTGGAGGGAGCGCAGCAAATGTGGGCTGGGGGATCTGTGATCTGTGCCCCATCACACAAGGTAAGGGTCACCACGAGAGGAGGAGCACTCGCTCGCGCCAGGCTCTGAGAGCCGACTTCCCGGAAGATCGTCCCCCTCGGAAACAAGTCCGCCACTTCCGGAAGCCTCCAGTGCCCTCCCAGGTAGAACACTTTTCCTCCTGGGGAGTTGTCCTCACGGCTGAGCTTAGGTGGCTGACGGGGAGAGAAACAGGTGCTCTTCCCCCAATGGTGGAACTTTGGAGATGAGGTTCTGAGCGGTGCCTTTGTTCTTAGCCATTGTCATGGTTCTCATTAGAGACCCGCAGGTTCTTCCTATGAAAAGAAAAAATATCCACCAAGGGAAGACTCACGGCCCTTTTCCACAACATCCTGGACTCTGCCGGGTGAGGACTCTCGGAAGGAGGCAGGGAGGCAGCCCCGTGGGGAGGTGGGGGCGGTGTTTTACATAGAAGAAGCCCCCGGGTGCTTAGAGGCCTGCGGACAGGTGAACACCCTCAACAGTGACAGGCATTCCTGAGGGCAGTGAGTGTTCCAGGAGAGGACGCTGGAGCTAAAACCCCGGCTTTGCGAAGGCAGCCGGTGAGTGACACAAGACCAAGACACGGCTCGAAAAGAAAGGTGGCCACCAAGGAAGAACATGGGTGATGGGAGGCCAGGACCTGGCTCTGCAGGTCCTGCATCCTTATTAGGCAGTGTGGACTCAATTCCAGGAGCACAAGAGACCACATGTAGATCAAGTCTCATAAACACACCCACAGTTCCTGCATCTCACTAGTTAAAAGGCTGGCTATCCGCTCCTTGTAAGGGTTCCTGCTACATAAACTTGAAGTTGGTGTCCTCTCTCTCCCCTCCCTTCCACGTCCCTCCCTACAGCCTACCCTTCACCTCTCAGAATCCATGTAAGGTGTCTTTCCCCAAAAGCTATGACCATGTTCTTCACAAGCTGTTCCTTAGTCCTGCTCAGGAATCCCGGTTTCTCTCCCTTTGGCCTGAGAAGCTTCTCCCTGCTGGCAGAGGCTAACTAACCTCTCTCAGAGTCTTGACCCCAAGTCCTCCTGGGAAACCTCGCTAGCTCCCTCCCCCACATCCTCTGGTGTTTATTGCAGTGTTGGAAGTTCCAAAGGCTTCTCTCTGTCCCTCAAGTCCAAAATGCCTCTGAGGATCTTCTTCAGTGTAAGACCCCCACCGAGGCCGCCTCCTATCCTTCTCCTTAGAGCTCAACCATAGGCCCAGGCTAAACACTACAAAAAAGTGCCAGCTTACCACATGACCCTGTGCTATACCCATCACCCCTGTCTGTGGCCCTGCCACCGAGGTCCATGCCCAAGGGCTCCCCAGCTTCACCACACATGACTCCCGAGGAGTAGGTAAGGCTCCTATGATGTAAGGCTCCACCCTACCTTACGTCTGATTTCTCCCGAGAGCCCACTGGCCCTGCCCCCGATAGACCCAAGCTAACTGTGCTGCAGCAGACAAAGCGTGGGCTTGCAGTGTGACCCTGTTCAGGAAGCCATGAGTGTTAGTTATTTAGCTGCGTTGGGTTCTTACCCTGCAAGGAAGTGTCACGAAACACGACAGAATCCGCTTATAAGAGTTTATTAGAGATAAAGGGATAGAGAGTGCGCAGGCCTGTGGGAGAGACACATGCGTGGAGAAGAAGAGGAGAGGAGAGAACCGGGAATATGGCGCTCCACTTTAAAAACCGGATAGGGGCGTGGCCAGATCACGTCACTACTCCACGCGTGTGTGTAGATCACATGGTCACGTTGCACGCTTACCGTGGCCATGTAATGTCACGGATCCTGAAGTGCCAAGCCAGATCTGCTCCCTAGAGATTCATCAGGCTCTGGTAGGCTCTCCTGGATATTGTCAGAAGCTGAGGCCATCCTGGACACTCTTAGATCTGTGGTACCAGGTGAGAGGGCAGAGAGGTGAGACTTGGGGGTCTCTGTGGGTCTGGAGTCCCACAACCTTCCTGAGGACCCATGGGGCAGAGTGTTTCTGATTTGACCCTTCGCTTTTGTGTAGACTAAATCTTCCCAATTGCTGGAAAGAGGATTTGCTGAAACGTGTGCCTAGGAATACAGGAGTTTTCAGTGTCTGGACCCTGAAGAAGGAAAGAAAGACCTCGGAACAGCCTATCTTTCCATAGTGTGCCAGCTCAGTACCAAAGGTCAGATAGCTTGGAATCGGATTCGGAGTGTGATACGGAAGGGTCTGCACATAGCTTACCGGATTAAATCTTCAAAGCAACCTGGAAACCGGGTGTTGTTTTACCATGATCTACAGATGAAGATGCACAGGCTCGGAGAGGTCTAGGGACATGTCCCAGGGTCACGTGGCTAGAAAAGGGAGGAAAGGGGGGGGGGCTCGGGGAGAGGGTGTCATAGATGATGCTGACCTGATGCTTTCTCACAGAAGTAGTTTCCTGCCTCCTCCTGGGTGTTGACAGAGGCACACCCATGAATGGAATCTCCGGGTTTCTGGGAGGCTAGGAGGGGCTTGGGAGACTGACCTGACTTCCTCTGTTTCCTGCAGGGCTCAGGGAAGCCGTGCAAGAAGGTCTTGATGTCCCTTGTGATCACTGATATTTGAGATCCAGAAGTCTCCGCATGGCTCCTTATCACATCCGCCAGTACCAGGAGAGGGACCACAAAAGGGTCCTGGAATTGTTCTCCAGGGGCATGGAGGAGCATGTCCCTGCCATCTTCCGCCGTATGTTGACACTGCCCCGAACCCTCCTGCCCTTACTTGGGGTGCTCGTAACCATAGCCCTGGTGTCTGGCTCCTGGCTCCTGGCCACAGTGTGCAGCTTCCTCGTGCTCTTTTGCCTGTGGCTCCTTATCTGGCTTGTTTGCAGAGATTATGTGGCTACATGTTTTCACACAGACCTGGCTGACATCACCAAGTCCTACCTGAATGCACGTGGCTCCTTCTGGGTGGCTGAGTCTGGGGACCAGGTGGTGGGTACAGTGGGCTGTCTGCCAGTCAAGGATCCCCCCTCAGGAAAGAAGCAACTGCAGCTCTTCCGCCTGTCTGTGTCCTCAGAGCATCGAGGACAGGGGATAGCGAAAGCCCTGGTCAGAACTGTCCTCCAGTTTGCAAGGGACCAGGGCTACAGTGACGTGGTCCTTGAGACTAGCATTGTGCAGTATAGCGCGTTGGCTCTCTACCAGGCCATGGGCTTCCAGAAGACAGATGAGTACTTTGCCAGCATAACCATGAGGCTAATGGCTCTCTCTATCTTTCGCTTCACTTACTCTCTCCCTTTTGCCTGGGAGCCAGGGATGTGATCATTTTCTTTGTTTGTCTCTGAGGCTCCAGTTTGCTCTGCTGTAGGAACAAGCAAACCCTGGTAGTTTTCTGCTGCCCGGCACACGAGCTCACTTTTCCTTCCTTTCCGATCCAGCCTTGCTGGTGGTGAGGTGTGGGTGTTGGCAACCGGTCCCATTCTGCCCTTTTAGGTCACTCTTCGATCTTTCTAGTGCTGTGATAATACAGCGCAGCACCCAGCCTGAGCCGATACTGCACGCATTTCATGTATGAGTCTATTAGTTTCAGCTAGGTGGTTGCAGATGTTCCAACAGTCCAGTCAAGATGTAGGATCTTTGCAGAGAGGCCAAAATGAACACAGAAAGGAGCAAAGGTTTTCCTGGGACACCAAACTTGTCACTTATGGGAAGATGTAAGACTTGCATAGAAATGGAGCCTCCTCTGGTAGAGGCACAGCACAGTCATGGGTCAGGGTGACCCTGTGAGGACTGGAGCAGTGAAGCATTTAACTTACTCCTAAGCCACCTTTGTGCCAGGGGGTGAGGGCGGGTGGGGAGGGGGGATGGGTGGCGGTGGGGGGTGACCTCTGGTGCAGTGCAGTGAGAGACATTTTGAATGACCTCTTCTGGGTGTAGTGACCCCCCTGGTCTTATTTGGTCCCGGTCTTGTGGAAAACCACAACTAAATGCTCCAAGCATGGAGCATTCTTGTGGATCCAGGAGGAGGCTATGGAATCAAGAAGTGCCATGAGAAAAAAAAAAAAAAAAAACACCACAGATCAGAGCACTTGTGTGGCCTGGGCAGGCGTCTCCATGACGGGTAAGGTGACCTGCTGACGTCCCACGCAACCTAAGTCAGAAACTCATTTTCTAGTAAAAGGGGGACCTGTAGGTCCCTGGTCCCCGTTTTGGGTAACTGTTGCCTTGCTTGCTGACCTTGACCTTGATATCCTCCCTATGCTAATTCCCTGCCAGGTTCCACCCTCCTGAATGCTTAAGGGAAGATCCTTGCCTGTGTATCCTGCATAATGGGCGTTAACAGCTTAGATGCAAGATTGTAAAACATCAGTAGCGAACTTCTGCCCTCTGGGGTTCTCCCATTGTGCTGTAAGCCTGTATTTAAGACCGCCTCCCTCCTTCAATAAACGGCATTTGGCAAAAAAAAAAAAAAAAAAAAAAAAAAAAAAAAAAAAAAAAAAAAAGAAAGAAAAAAGAAAAGAAAAGAAAGAAAGTGTCATGAATAGATCACTCCAGAGAGGAATCCCAGAACCAACTGACACTTGCTTGAGTTGGACCGCAGTGGGGGTCCAGTGATCCTGGTTATCCTCTGTAAACAGGTTTCATAAGCCCAAGCCTACGTGTCTCACAGATAAGACAATAGTTAATGCAGTTCAGGAGTTGGAACAAAGGCATTCTCAGAGCTGAGGTTGTGGGGTGAAAATTCCGGTGCTAGGTGGAGGCAGCCTCTGTTGGGAAGGAAAAGCCTGAGGTCCCCCAAACCACAAATGATGTCGCCACTGGTTTTGGCTGAATGCCAATACTAGAGAATTCATCCTAAAAACATCACATGCTTCGGTTTCAGGCATGGAGGAGTCAGTCCTCCAGCGGGTGAGCTGGAGGATCTTTGTCTGCAGCCTGGATTTCCAGTGCCAAGAGGCTCAACACAGCTGGGGGGTGGCGGGGGAGGGGGGTTGTTCCAGATAGTCTTGCTTGGTTCCAGACCCTGTGTGCTATCGTGTTACACGCAGGGACCATGTACATAGTGGTACAGTAGTGGCATTGTTATGTGTGCAAACAGCTGCTTTCTGATCAAACTGAAGGCCTGTCCCAAAGAGGGAACTCCTAGAGAGTACTCCAAGTCAAGACAAAGTCCAGTGGCTGTGGAGGTTGTAGGCCCCAGCAAGGAGACGACCACTATTGTTTTATTTTTTATTAAGTATAATGTGTCCACTTACCTTCAAAACGTTTGTGTATGCCCATAGATGACTGCTGTACCGGCCTCAGTATGAAGGGAGACCTTTCACAGTGGGTGGTGGTCTTTTCAGGAACTTGTAACTTGTCAAATCGCTGAGAATAAGTGACTGTTCCTTTGGTCCAGCCCAATATTGCGTCATAAATGGGAGGAAATAGATGTATATATTGTCTGCTCCAAGGCTTAAGAGAGCTGTGGAAGAGGGTGTCTAAAGATTTAAGATCTGGAGTGGGTGGAGTGTTTGGTCTGAATTGAAACATCCTGTCATGGAGAGCTGACAGAGGTTTGGAAGACTCAGGAAAGGCTCTCACGAGCTCTCCCTAAAGTCACCTAAGTAGTAAACATTTTTCTAGCAGCGAGAAGACTCTCAGGAACCCCAGTGTTGCAGACTTTGTGTGCTGTTACCCATGCAATGGCGGGCTTTCAATTAATGTAGCTGCCTGGGTCACCCATGGTTTTTTTTTTCTTGGTTTTCCGAGACAGGGTTTCCCTGTGTAGCTTTGCACCTTTCCTGGATCTCACTCTGTAGCCCAGGCGGGCCTTGGACTCATATCACCCATACTCTTAAGTAACTCCAGTAAACTGTTTCATTAAACTTGACTCGGGAAAATCATTTCTTTGGTCTGTCCTGGTGCCCTGTACAGTGTCAACAGATGTTTGTTCACATCCCCAGGGGAAATCAGACACAAAACACTAACATAGGCACAAACAAAGATGGTTATACTCTCATGTTGTACCCACTTGGGTAAGCCACACTTGATCCAAATGGCAGGGACAGAGAGGCCAAGCAGGTCCAGGATGGAGAGACTGTCAAAGGAGGTACGCAGTAAGTCCTGGCTCCCGGGAAAACTTGTGTGACTCTCCAACTCAGTACACTGGGGATGTCTCCTGCTCAGGGACCCTGCTTCTGGAAACACAGCCCCAGAACTGCACCTGGACCTCCCGGCCCCAGTCCCTGCCCTTCCTCTAGGGCAGCAGCTCAAGAGCAGTGAACTTGCTGGCACATCAAACGTGCTACACTGATGGCCACTGGCATTCTCCTGCTCTCCTGCTCCCCTCGCCATTACCGTTAACGGGTTCAGCACTGCACTTCAGCTGAGAGAAAGGGATGGCCGGTGAGTAGAGAGGCAACTTGGCCTGTTGGTATGCTGGCGGCCGTGGAGAGTTATTTCTTTGCTCCGTGACCTGTGTTACCCACAGGGGGAGCATCAGCTGCCGTGTTGCCTACTGAATTGAAGAGTGGACACGGAGCTCCTTACCACCCCAAGGCTAACACCAGCAATTAAATGTCCGCCCTGAACAGTGCCTTGTGCAGGGGCCAAAGAGCCATCTCCAGGGGGAGGGGAAGGAAGGTCCTTAGTGTTCTTGAGCCAAATCCAAATAACGGTTCTCCATCTCTTCTTGAAGGCTGCAAAGATGAGGCCATGCTGTGCGGATGGCTGCATGTGGACGGACATGGGATTGACATCCCTGAGTCAGAGTGGGCTAAGACAAGGAAGACTTCCTGAGTTGTAGTTGAGCACTGGTGTCCTAAGACTTGGGAAGTCCACGTGATAAACAGGAAGTTGTGCCCTACGATCTGAGCCAAAATGCAAGATAACCTGGTAAAATGGAGGTGCCAGGGTCTGGGGAGACAGAAGCAGGAAGCTGTGGCTGCCGGAGCTCAAGTTACTTCTTGGGCTGCTGGGAATGCTTGGGATTTGAGAAATAGGGTGACAGCACACTTTTGATGGACCAAAGGCCGCAAAGTCGTACAGTGTAGCTGTAGGTTAATTTCATGTTGGATACCTTCTTTCTAAAAAAAAAAAAAAAAACAAATTGGAAGGAAATAGAATCATTGGAAAGGTCTAAACTCAGTTAGAATCTCAAAGGTTAGAAAGAGCAAACTCTCAATGGGGTTTTCTTAATAATGGAGTGGCTGTGGCCAGAGCCAGTGGCTGTGCCACTTTGGCTCCAACTGGATGAATCCACCCCCACCAGGCTGTGAAGCCTAGTCTGAATATAAAATGTTATGTTTCTCAACGAAATCTGCCCTCCGCATCCATCTTAGGCTTGTGGAGCCTGAGGCATGAGCAGTTCTACATTCAGGAGAGCAACTTTCAAATGCAAACAGCGTTCACTGGAAGAGCCAGGGCAAGGCTGAGAGAGACCTGAAGCTTAAACTCTGTAGCTTGAAGTGTGTGGTTGAATAAATCAGGGAGAATTTTGTCCCTTCCATAGTGGAATGAAAGCCCATCGAGCCTCTTCCTCGTATAAATTGTGTCGTTTATTGAAGCTTCTCAGTATCAAGTATTTTGTTGAGTCCTGGGCTTCCCCTGGAGAACAGCTGCAAGTCCTCCATCCACGGACAGACTCGAGGCTGAACTGAAGGACTGAGGAGGGACGTACAAGAGCCGGTTCCCACCCACGTGTAGATGTCCTTAACACTGCTGGACTATGTACTTTAAAATGGTTGCAGGACTGGCAAGATGGCTCAGCAGGAAAAGGTATTTGTGGCCAAGCCTGGTAACCTGAGTTCCATCTCCAGGACCTATCGCAAACAATGTTAGGTCCAGCCTATATTGTTTGCTCCCAGGGTCCTCGGAAGAGTCTAACAATCAGCTGAGGATTCTAATCTGAGGGGTTGTCAGTGATCTAAGCACACTGAGTTCTTTAGTCCATTTGCTTTATTTCTCTAAGTCAATTCTCTCGACACAGTTTCTTTTCTGCTCTCTTACTTAGCTCCTCTCAGTCCCTCCTGCTCTCAGTCTCTTCTGCTGTTCTCTCATCATTCTACCTAGTTCTTTCCATCTCTGTCCTCATCTCTATTCTTCTCAATCAATTTTCTCAGTGCTCTCAGAGAACCAGTATATGATAAAGTAATGCGAGGCTTGAAGTTTTCAGGGTTTCAGAGAGAGTGATAAGGACCCACACATAAAGCAAGTAGTTGTCAGCTTCCACTTACACCCCAAAAGGGGAGTGACTAAAGGGGAGTTCTCTGGTAGGGTCAACTAAAGGCTAAGATCATTAGGGCATTTATGTGCTCAAACTATAATCTAGAAATGGCTAGGTAGACTGTTGGGGGTCAACAAGTCACAAGAACATAGACTATCTTTGGCGCCGCTTTTCCCGCTCATTCCAGCTGCAGCTGCTTTCTGATGGGGAGGGGGACATATGTTAGGTGGCTAAGCAACCTATGTCAGAGCATGTAGTATTTGGTTAGTAAAAGCACTTTCACTCAGAGTAATTGCTGAGGAGAAAATCTAGGAATAGCATCTGGCTGAGGAGGAATAAAAACTTAATTTGCACAAGAAAGAAGCTTGGCACCTATTGCCTGCCTGGCCTGGAGGCAATCTCCTTGGGTCAGTGGGAAGTAACTACCTTAACTCAGTAACTAGCAAATGGCTAAAACATCATCCCAGGAATGTGAGCAGTAAATCTCTAAAGTTAGGGTTTTGTGTAAATAACCCGGGGTGAAGGTTAAGGGTTGAGGATTTAATTGTTAGTGGTTCTTTTCTCTGGGTGAGATGAGTTAATGTTTATCTATGTGCAGTTTTGTCCTTGGAAAAAGGTATCTTTGCTGAAATACTTTTGTCTGGAGAATGGCCCTGGCCAGATGTATGTTAATGAAAAATAAACACAGCTGGGGACAGTTATCTAATTACCCCAAGTGTATAGGAAAAGCTGTGCCCAAGACTGAGATGCAATCGTGAGATTACATGTACACATTACATGGAGATGCACAGTAAATGGGGGAGAATCATAACTACTATTGCACCAGAAGTTTACAAGAGACAGCCAGTTCATTCAAAAGGCAGTAATCCCATAACGCCTTGCATGATGGCTTCCTCTAACAGAACCCTTAGTTCTGATAGGTTGACCTTCTGAACTCTAGTTGTCACTGCTGTATACTCTCATGGATTTTCGCTACCAGTGGCTCTCAATAAGGACCCACATGGTGGAAGGAGAGAGCCTACTCCAGCAAGTTTTTCTCAGACCTCCACATCATGGTGCATGCGCACTCACACATATACACACACCAAGTAAATAAATGTAATACACATTTAAAACAAATGATAATAAATGAAAGAACATTTGTGTGGTCAACTCCAGGTATTTTATGCAAGTGGTAAGGGTCAGCCCAGTCATTTTCATCAGTCCCTAACCAAATAAATTAACCAACCAGAAAGCTGATTGGCTCTAAAGGAAAGAGTTCAGGAATGAGCATCCTAAAGCACAAAGTAATCAGCAAAGACCCTTCTTTTTTATTATTTTCATTTTTCTAATGTTATTTTTATTCATCTATTTAGTTTACATCCCAGCTGCAGCCTCTTCCCCACCATCCCACCCCCCAATCCTCTCCATCCAAGAAAGGGCAGATTTCCCATGAGTATCAACAAAACATGTTGTATCAAGTTGCATTAAGACTAAGCACCTCCTCATGTATTGAGGCTGGCAAGGCAACCCAGTATGAGGAGTAGGGCCCCCAAAGCCAGTAAAAGTGCCTACATCAGTCCTATGCAGGCTCTCAGGTTCTCAGTTCAGTCTCTGTGAGCCCCTATGAGCCCAGGTTAGCAGATCGTGTGAGCCTTCCCGTGGTGTCCTCGACCCCTCCGGCTCCTACACTCCTTTCTCCTCCTCCTTCACAGGATTCTCGAACTCTGCCCAATGTTTGACTGTGGGTCTCTGCATCACCCTCCATCAGTTGCTGGATGACTCCTACATGGTGACAGTTGCGTCAGGCACCAATTTGGAGTTCCTTGATCCTGCCTGGCCTCTGGTAAAGCCAAAGACGTCTTCCAAAGTACTAGCAACAAAGACCCTTCTAAAGCCACACCCTGAACAGTGAATACATCTGCCAGGCCACCTGCCAGTGACTGTTGGTTCAAGTGGCCATGTTCTGATAGCTGAACTTGAACTTAAATCTTATTATTTGTGGTCAAGGACATCTGATTCACTAAGTCTTACATAACCCTCCCCATGATCCTTCAAGCCTCCCTTGGGGCTGGAGAGATGGCCGAGTTGTTAAGAGAACTTGTTCTTGCAGAAAACCTGGGTTCCATTCCCAACACCATGTCTATGAAGCCTTAGTATCCTTGGACTCAGGTGGCTCTCTCATGGCTGCCAGCATCCATGCATTCAAAGACATCTTTGTATTTCTATTAGGGTCCTGAAATCTATGGGACTAGACGTCTCAGATTAAACTTGACAAGCTCATGGGGCCCCTCTCTAGGGTTATATAAGTGGTAAACAGTTGTTGGGGGTGGTGAAGGGACTGTGATGGAGCTACCAGCCTGTGGTTCAGGGATTTCCAATGACCCAGCTTTTATAGATCATGTTCTGTGCTGATGTGGGCGCCTGTAAGGAAACCCAGTTAATTCTGGCTCCTACTGTGGTCTGTGCTCACCTAGTGCTCACAGAAAGTGCAGGAGGGACTGAGGAGACGGCTGAGGGGGAAAGTGAGTGCTTCCCACACAGACAGGAAGACCCGAGCTCAGCTACACAGTCCTATAACAAGTCAGCTGCTGCAGCACGGAACTATGATGTCAGTGCTGGGGAAACAAACAGGCAGATTCCCCGAAGCATAGGAGCCACTCAGTCTAGCCAGTGAGTGAGTGAGAAACACTGTCTCAACAACGTGGGGAAGAAACTAAAGAGTACATCCAGTGTGAATTCCTGGTCTCTACATGTACACTTCCACAGACGAGTATACACACACACACACACACACACACACACACACACACACACACACACTTTCAATGTATGGGCATATGGCTGAGACTCCAGGGGTTGACAGTTCCTATAGCGAGAGTACCCTAGTGTTCAGAGCCAGAAAGAAATGAATGCTACATGGTGTACATATGTGGGCATGGAGAGAAGCTTTGACCAAAGCAGGACCCTGGGGTCCAAATAGTCTGAGTCCTGCTGCTCAGCTCTCTTGTTGAATTAAATATGAGAGACAGAAAAGACAAAGAGAAGGATTGTCATAGTGCTAGACGCTCAGAAAGATCGAAGAGACTGGCAAACTCCAATGAATTCTTCATTGACTTCTGAAATATGGGAGATGGTTTGTGAAGGGGACCCCCCCCTCCGCCCCGCCCAGCAGGGGCTTCCTCCAGACCCTGGATTAAACACAAGCCACACCCAAACACCAGGTTTCACAGAGAGATCCTTTATTAAGCAGGGAAGAAAGTTAAAGTGGCTGCTTTCTGACTCAGGCAGAAAAACAGCACCTTGCAGGTGTCATTTTTAAGAGGAGAAGAAGGGGAGGTCTGTGTTAGAATGGGCTAGGATGGGATGGTAAAGGAGATAGGGGACAAGGAAAAAGGGAAGGGGTATTTGTCCCGGAGGTTGACAGGACTGCCTCTGGATGGAGAGGAGACAGATGTGGCACATAAGCAAATGGCTGTTTATAAAGGTAAAACGGGAAACCTCATGTTAGGATGAGGTGTTTATTTTTAACTGGGCTTGTTAATTAGGTGAGCCAACTGGGCTTCTGATTGCTGGACTTCAATACATTGATAACTGGACCTTGGTGGTCAGCCTCAGGAGGAGGAAGTGGCTAATAAGGGAATGGACCTCGGTGGCTACTTTAGAATGTAATGGACGGTTTTTAGAAGGCAGAGGGAATGGGGAGAAGGGCTGGGCCTGCCAGAGCCACATGCTCCAGTGGCTGGTGTCCATTCAGCTTGTGTTCCTCGTGCGGTTCATTTCCAGAGGCGCATACATACACTTGTGAATGGGACCCCAGTGGGGCCTTGAACTCCATGGTTACCCTGGCTTCCTGGAAGGCCACGCAGCTCAGACAAGACCTACAGCCAGAGGCCACAGGACCCAGGTCCCTCTTTCTAACCCTGACCACATGTCCTGCTTATGATTTCCGACATCCTGTTGGGAGGTACCTTCCTCATAACCTGTCACCACCCAGTCCTAAGCTGATATTGTGACAGTGATGTCACAATGAGATGCTTTGGAAAGGGCTAACCTGGGAGTTTGATTCTTCCTTTCTTTCTTTCTTTCTTTCTTTCTTTCTTTCTTTCTTTCTTTCTTTCTTTCTTTCTCTCTTCTCTTCCTTCCTTCCTTCCTTCCTTTCTTCTTCCCTTCCTTCCTTCCTTT
Source organism: Peromyscus leucopus (assembly GCF_004664715.2). Taxonomy (NCBI): domain Eukaryota; kingdom Metazoa; phylum Chordata; class Mammalia; order Rodentia; family Cricetidae; genus Peromyscus; species Peromyscus leucopus. The sequence continues at coordinate 101,798,689 of NC_051065.1, read as the reverse complement.
CTTTATTTCGTCTTTTATATTCTTTCTTTAACCTGGCTGCTGGCTCCCTGTGGGCCTGAGCAGGATGGGCCTTGGCTCTGCTGGACTGGGCTCCGCTCCTGGTCTGAGGAGATCCTGGAGGGAGGGGGCTGGGCCAAGGATGGGAGCACACAGCAAGCCTCGGGCCACTTGAGGCTGCAGCTGAGAGCTGGTGACCAGCCAGGCAAAGAGAGTTTGATTCTTATTTCTCGTTTTGGTAAACGAGCAAACAGAGGAATATTCTCCAAAGATGAATGAAGTTCATGGGGAGCCACCGATCATTGCTGTTGTATCCCCAATTTTAGATCAAAGAACTCTTAGAGGCAGTAGTGTTGCAAAAGTAAAAAAATCTTTATCTCAGCTGGGGCTCCTCACTCCCCACTGGAATAGGAGACGAGCAGAGGCAATACTGGGACACACAGACAGTATAGCGGGAATACAGAGATGTTGGGTTCAACCATACGTCAACCAGTTAGGACCGACAAAATGTTCACAAAAATCACAAAAGCAGGACTGCACGTTTACAAAAGAGTTTAAGGTCAGCCAATTAGAACAGGCAGCGTTTGCAATCTTAAGATTAGGACACATTTGGTGTTGTGTGCTAATCACCAGTGTGACAGGTTTTACTGCCTCATGCTTTATCATGGTTATAACCCCACTGGGAGAGGCTTTACATTTCCATGTTTTATAATTCCTAAGGCAAATACTTTATCTCCTGCTTTACTTAGGAAGAGTCAAGTAACCCTTTAGGAAACACTGGGAGTCAGGTTAGATCCAGGTGAGGGATTTAACTCTTTCAATTGCAAAATACATGTGTGTCTTGCCCAACTGTGCTTTCCAATCGCTGGGACAGGGAGAAGGGTTTCTTTCTTAGATTTTTGTTGTTGTTGTGTGGCAAAACTTTTCCTGAGGAGATGCAACGCACTTCGACTCACCTCAGACATCGAGTCCACGACAGACAGAAGTACAGAGATCCCCAAGGTCCAACTTGATGAATTAGTGAGTTTTATTGTGGGCTACTTACCGGAATATGGACGAGGGGTGCTTACAGGAGCAGAAATGACTTGCACACAGGCACTACTACACGTTAGAGAGTTCTTCCAGGCAGCTCGGCAGGTTTCTGCTTTTTCTCAGAAGCTGGTCTGGTCTGTTTTCTTTGCAGCTTGTCTTGTCTGAGTCTTCTTTGCAGCTTTATTGCTTACTCTTGCTGGGGAAGATGGGGTGAATCTGGTCAGTTTCAGGAACTTCCTGAAGCTGTTGTGAGTTGTTTACCTTCCTGCTTAAGGAGCTTCCCTACAGGATGGAATGTTTCAATCTCCGACAAAACTGCTTAAAACACATTTTGTGCACAAGTCATTGATTATATGTATGTATATACGTACCCCATGGATGCCTGGTGCCCATGGAGGTCAGAAGATGTCAGATCCCATGTAATGGTTGTAAGCCACCATATGGGTCCTGGATACTGAACCCAGGTCTTCTGGAAGAGAAACAAATTCTTCTAACAACTCGGAAATCTCTCCAGCCCCAAAGGAGGTTTTAAGGATCACGGGAAGGGTTACATAAGACTTAATAAATCAGATGGCCTTGACCACAAATAGTAAGTTCAAATTTAGCTCTCAGAACATGGCCACTCCTACCTTGAACCAACAATCACTGGCAGGTGGCCTGGCAGAGGTATTTACTGTGCAGGGTATGGCTTCAGTAGGGGCTTTGCTGAGTACTTCTTGTTTTAGGGCACACATTCCTGAACTCTTAGGTACTGAAGAAAATGACTGGATTGATTCAGACAACTTGTACAACATACCTGGAATTGAATGAACAATCATTTTTTGGTTGGTTGGTTGTTTTCGAACATTTATTTATTTATTACATTTATTTTCTTTGTGTGGTACCTATGAAATAATCCACAGGAGATAGTTATTGACAACCACACTGGTCGAGCAAATTAGAAGTATTGAGTCCTTTTTTTCATTGACAGGCAGACCAAGAGGAGTGAGCTCAGGCCTCTGAAAAGCCTCTTGGTGCCCAAGCTCAGGGTTACAGTGTTTTTAGAGGTGAAATCATAATTATACCAGTACTCAGGAGGAGCAGGTATTGCGAGGGACTCCGAGCAAGCAGCGCAGTAACATCTGCTTCCTTTCCAAGGCCCGTGGTCAAGGTCACAGACAGTCCTTGAAGCATTGCCAAGGCAGATGTGGCTGGTGCAGGGTGGAAACCTGAGACGTGACTAAGCAGACATAAAATCAATTGGGACAGGATGGCATGACCTCAGTCACTTCACCTGTGGACAATTGTGGGCCTGCAGAGGTCAGACGACAACCGGCTGCATTGGCCTGGGCTGCATGCCTTGTCACTGCTGCAGGGTGATGCAACTCTTCCTTTCAGATTCACCTTTGCTTACTTTCTATCAGTGCCCAGTGTTTTACACCTGACTTTTCCTGGGAAGGTACGTTTCCTCACAGACCACAACACCAAAAACAGACCAAAAAAGAAAAAGGAAAAGAAACGTCACCTAACACTACTGTCTTAGTCAAGGCAACTCTTGGACAGCATTTAATTGGAGGCGTACTTACAGTTTCAGAGACTCAGTCTATTATCATCATTGTGTGAGGGAGCATGGCGGCATGCATGGCGCTGGAGCAGGAGCTGGGAGCTACATCCTGCTCCCCAGGCAGAGACAGACTCTTAGCTTGTATAAGCCTTTGAAACTTGCAAGTGCCCCGCTAGTGACACACTTCCTTAATCCTTTCAAACAGTGCCACTCCCCGGTGACCAAGCATTCACATCTATGAGCCTATGGGGGCCATTCTCGGTCAAACACCACAACTACCTTGGTGAGTTGTTGGCAGAAGTTTCTGTCCTGTCTGCCAGCTCCCGAATAACCGAACAGAGACTTAATATTACTTAAAAATGCTCAGCCACTAACTTACCCATACACAGAAAATAAAAATAGAGAAAAACAGAGCAAAACAAAAACATTGAGGTCTTTAAATATTAAATATGTGCTGGGGTCTGGGGCTGGGAATATAGCATACACACTTTCCCAGCAGATATGAGGCCCTAAGTGCTGTAATAATAATAATAATAATAATAATAATAATAATAATAATAATCTTTTAAGGTACATTTAGAATATATTATGAAGTTAGTATCTAGATACATATGTTTAAAATTGTCCTCTTTCCCATCAAGATGGGCATCCACCTGCAAGAAACCTACTGGGCAAATGTTGCTGCTAGCCACGAGTGTGCACCTCATCGGGCCTCTGGGAGGAAGAAGGCTCTGGTCTATGTGATCGCATACATTTGAAGACATGCCTGAGGGAGGTCTCGGTACAGGAGCTGTCCCAGAACTGAAGGGCATAACTTCCTTTTTAGGTAGCCTCCTTCCATCCATTCCACTCTGACAAAGGGAGAACAGTGTGTCAGCTTCTCACTGAGGTATCCATCCCTGCTGCTGGTAAAGGGCACCTGTTAGGACTACTGTCCTTCTGTCTTAGTTAGGGTTTTATTACTGTGAAGAGTACCATGACCACAGCAACTCTTATAAAGGAAAGCATTTAATTGGGGGTGGCTTACAGTTTCAGACGTTTAGTCCATTGTCATCATGGCGGGAAGCAAAGCAGCATGCAGGCAGACATGGTGCTGGAGAAGGAGCAGAGGGTTCTACATCTTGATCCTTAGGCAGCAGAAGGAGACTGTGTACCACACTGGGCATAGATTGAGCATATATGAGCCCCCAAAGCGCCCCCCCCCAGTGACACACTTCCTCCAACAAGGCCATACCTCCTAATAGTGCCACTCCATTCGGGTCTAGGGGGTCCATTTTCTTTCAAACCAACACACTTTCAGCCAGCCCTGCCCTTGCTGTGATGTACTTTGGGCCTAGTTTGGTGCTCTGTTGAGATCCAGAGGCCACCCACCTGGGACTCATCTCTTCCCATCCCATCCAGCCCAGGGTTTTAAGGACAATCTCCTGAGCCAGTGTCTGAGCCTCCTGTGTCCCTCCTTTTAAGACCTCGGAGTCCTGGACTAGAACCTCCAAAACTCTGAGCCAAAACAAGCCTTTCACTTTGCAGGTGACTTGTCTCAGGAACTGAATGATAGTCATGAGGAGCTGACCCCCACAGTGCACAGCAGGACCTACACCTGGGTTGCTCTGAAGCCAGCATGCTGTGGCTACAGGCCTGAACAGGAACAGCACAAGTTTGGAGTCTGATGACAGGAAGGGAGGGAAGGTTTGGGGAGCCCGGACAGCTGGGAATAGACCCTGTCCTCACGGAGGTCCCGGGCAGAGCACCAGCTCACCCTCCCTCCACCCCCCAATCTCTTCCAGGCCTCCCACCCCCTCCCCAACACGCCAACCCCAAGTGAAGGCTGAAAAGTGGCCTCTTGCTGCTCTGGCCCTGGCAGTACAGAAGGTCAGTCTCTAGGAAACAAGGAGGGAGGGAGGGAGGGAGGGGAAAGTTCTGGCCCTGGTAAGAAGGGCTGTGAAGACATCTAGGACAGGCAGTGGTGATGCATCTACATTTTGTCCCCAAAGCAACTGACCCAGAAGGCCATGCTTCGCTCTCCATGGTGACTGAATGGATTTGCAGGGAAGCCAGAAAAACAACCCAGAGCCAGGAGTGGCCATGAGCCAGCGCAGCTCCAGGCTGCTGAGCAGGCCCAGGTTGGCATGGGGTGAAGTGGAGGGTGGCAGCAGGAGGCCACAGACAGAGCCTGTGAGCCATGGGATTCTCCCCAAATGAAGCTGGGTTCTGAATGTGGGTGGCTGTGCCAAAGTCACCTCCTCCACACTGGCTCAGCCTTGCTTGTCCTTCCCAAGCCCGGGAGCGACAGTGACCCCTGCTTTACACAGCCCCTCCTCCACGCTACCCCTGCTGGCTTTTCATTCAAGGTCAAATACACGTGACCCATGGGACAACTCTGTCTTTTCTGTCTTTCTTCCCTTCTCTCCCTCTCTCTCTCTCTCTCTCTCTCTCTCTCTCTCTCTCTCTCTCTCTCTCTCTGTAGGTTGCTGTTCCAGTGTAGGTACACACCCATAGAGGTACAGAGGTTAGAGGTCAACCTCAGATGTCATTTCTCAGGAGCCATCTACCTTCTTGTTGTGGTGACAGAGTCTCTCACTGGGACCTGGGACTCATCTACTAGGCTACACTGGCTGGCCAGAGAGTCCTAGGGATCCTCTTGTCTCTCAGAGCCAGGATCACAAGGGCAGGCCACCACGCCTGGCTTTTTACCATGAATGCTGGGGATCCAACTTGGGTCCTGATGCCTGTGTGGCGAGTGCTTTTCTGACTGAGCCATACCCCACCCCCTACATCCCCTTCACCAGCACTACATTCCAGCTAGAAATGGGCAGTGTTTGCAAAGCCAACACAGGCTCTGGCCTTACCTGGTTCACGTGGAGAACACTGCTCCTAAATGGGCTTAAAACTACCCCTTGAGAGACATGGGCACTTCTGCTAACTTTTTCCTGAGAAATAGCAACAGTTTATTCATTTTCTTGGTCAGAGGCTCACAAGGATTGAACACATTCCCAGGAGAGAAACAAATGCTTCACAGATCATCTTTATGACACTCATATTAATAAATGTACACATCAACTGCACCAGCAGTGTGGCAGTCCAAAGTGGAGGACGTGTTTATTAACTGGCATTGCTTACAAGCTTGCTGGGGGGCAGCCTTGCCCCTGCTCTGGCATTAGGGGTATAGACAGCAGCATTCTGGTATTAAAAACCACTAGGGAGTTTGTGCCTTTTCTCAGTCCCACTCTTTCCATTATGGGGGAGCCAAGTTCAATGCCAGGATCCCGCAGCTACCGTGAAAGTAAAGAACTAATTATGGAAAATTGTCCTCTGACTTCACATGCACACTGTGGCACACTTGTTCTCCACCCGCCCCCAAATAAGATAAAATGGAAGCGAATCTGGGTGTGGTGGCTAGTGCCGATAATCCCACACTTGATTGTTTTGAGGGTGTTGCTTTGGGAAGAGGCAGCGTTCCAGTAGAACTGAGGGCCACTAAGGGAAAGCCATTGCCTCCTGAAGAAAAGAATGGACATGTGCCATCATTTGCTAGCTTGAGGGTTAATCCAGGGCCTGGAGAAATGGTTCAGTGGCTAAGTGTACTGACTGGTGGTCCAGAGGACCCAGGTTCAATTCTAAGTCCCACACAGCAACTCACAACTATCTGTAACTTTAGTTCCAGAGGATGCAATAGCCTGGACAATCTGACCTCTGCAATCTAACCTCTGGAAAATCAGATACACAGACACGCGTGAAGGCAAAACACCTATCCACAAGCTTCTACTAAAGATAAAATAATTTTCTTAAAATAGAGTTAATCCAATTGTACCTGTCAATTACCTGTCCAAGGGACCATCCCTCAGGATGGTGGATTTACCTTAGTGTTCACTGATGAGATAAGAGGAGTAATTAATTAGCCCTTTAATACGGTAATGTACCTTTCTTCCCCAGCATCCTCGGCCCTTGGTGCAGTCTCTATGGCAGCAATGAGGTTGCCTTGGGTCTGCCCCTCTGTCCCCTCTGGTGCTGACCAGCGCCTAAGTACACATTTGCTGGTACCCTGGGCTTCCTTAGTCTTTCTGTGATGCCCCAGTTCCCTCATGTGTCTGCTTGTCTGTCCTCTGGCTGACCTCCACACCGGGTTAACGCAAATGGCAGGTCTGTCCTCCTAAGCTTCTAAAGCTATAATGATCTTGTCTCTAAAACTCACCCTCTGTGGTCCACATATTTCAGTCTTGGAATTCTCGAGACAAGGACCCCAAAGCCATTGGCTAGAGGTGCTTTTGTGTCTATCAAGTTTTCCAGGACCCTAGTCCCCCAGGCTAAGAAAGTCTCTATTGTTCTCAATACCACCACCACCACAGAATTGCCATATCAATTATGTTTAATCTGTAGGTTTGAAAAGAAAAATCTTTTTTTTTTTTTTTGAGACAGTCTCTTGCTACATAGCCCAGGCTGGCCTCATACTCTCAATCTCTTTTGCCTCAGCCTCCTGAACACTCGATTACAGGTGTCTTCCACCATGCCTAGTTTGAATTTTTTTTTTTTTTTTTTGAGACAGCATTTCTCTGTGTAGCTCTGGTTATCCTGGAACTCTGTAGACCAGGCTGGCCTTGTGCTCACAGAGATCCACCTGCCTCTGTCTCCACAGTGCTGGGATTAAAGGCGTGTGCCACCACCCTCTGGCTTGATTTTTTTTTTTTAAGTAAACAGAATGAGTGGGTTTCCTCCATCCTAGCATCTTGTGCTATAGTGAAAACTAGACAGTGCACACAAAGCATGGAGCACCGGAAGCCTTCAAGAAAGCGAACGAGGCCCTGGGGTCCTGAGGATTTACCTCTGCACTCTTTAGCGTATACCATTATCTGTTCTCCACTGTTGGCGTGAAGGAGACAGGTGAACAGTATCTGTCATGTCCGTGAGGAAGCTTTTAAGCCACTCCTTCCGCCACCATCCCCAGAGCTTCTGTCACTTGTGAGGTTTTTGACCCAGGAACTGGGCTAAGAAGCCCCCCCCCCCCCAGACAGGGCTCCTGAGGCACTGCTGTGGGTTTTCGTTTGGCTGTAATGAACTAGTGAGCTTTAGAGACTGGCTGTCACTGTGTTGTGGGTGCCCACCAGAGAAGACTGCTCAGACATGGGTTGAGCCAACAGGAAGTCTTCATTAGTCAGTCGCCAACTATACTGGGTACTTGGGATCCTACAGTAACCCCGATCCTTCCTCAGGATCAGCTTCTAAGCATGAAAACCATGTCCTGGGTTGACATCATTTGGTTAACAAGAACAGTTATCCAGAAGCAGAACAGAAGCTAAAAAGCAGGGTTAGTACATTTTGAGACTCTCAGAACTCTATTAATGGATTAGGCCTTCGTTTTAGTTTTGGCAGGTGGTGCATATATGTGTTAAATTTTACAGCCTGAATGCACTTCCATCATGGAGTCAATTGTGCTAAGGTTTTGGTGCCTACCAAGGTCGGGGCCTTGTTACAACTGTAGCCTGTTACAACACACAAGCACACATTCACACACTCACTTTTATTTTAGGGTGCATAACGCTGATACTGACCTCTAACCATCCTTTGGGTAGTGGTTTGAATGGAAATGGCTCCCCTAGGCTCATAGGGAGTGGGACTATTAGGTGTGACCTTGCTGGAGAAGGTGTGGCCTCGTTGGAAGATGTATGTCCCTGGAGGTGGGCTTTGAGGTTTCAGAAGCTCCAACCAGGCCTAGTGGCTCACTGTCTCCTCCTATGATTGCAGATCAATATGTAGACCTCTCAGCACCATGTCTGCCTGTGTGCTGCCATGCTTCCCTCCATGGTGATAATGGACTAAACCTCTGAACTGTTAAGCCAGCCCCAATTTAATATTTTCCTTTAGAAGAAAGTTGCCATGGTCATGGTGTCTCTTCACAGCAATAAAAGCCTAACTAAGACACTCTGATACTAGGAATTGTGGGGCATGACCTCTCACCTTTCAGCTGGTGGCAAACAAAGCAAGTGCAGCTGCCATTATGGCTAGAGAGCAGCCTAGGACCCATGAGGCCAGTGGTGGGAGGAAGGCGACACTGGGCACAGAGTGTCAGAAGAACCACAAGGTCCAACATGCCTTCAAGATAGATTGGGACTGAGGCTGCTGGGTTTGGGAGAAGCCACCAAGGATATGAGGGCACAGAGGGTCAGTAAAACCCATGAAGCCTTCAGTTTAACTTCTGTTCCTTCTGGAGGTGATATGACCCAGAATCTGCATGGCCACAATCACAGCCTCTGCTCCCCACTTCAGGGCCCTAGTTTAACTTTGCTTAGCATTCACATGTTAGAGACAATATCAAAATGTCCTGAGACAGGGTGAGCCATTGTTGTATAATATTCCTAGGAAGACACAATACTGTAAGGGAATTGGCTCAGGATCCCCAAGGCCAAGTTCTCAGCACAAAGGAGATTTATTTGTCCCAGAGGGACAGAGGGCAGGGAATAAGAGACAAAGGCAGGAGAGAGAGGATGAGGGAGAAGGGGAAGGGAACAAGGGAGAGGGGGCAGGGACATCTGTCCCAGAGGGGGACAAAGGACTGCCTCTGGGTAGAGAGGAGACAGACATGGCACATAGGAAAACAGCGTTTACAAAGGTACAAGGGGAACCCCAAATTAGGATGAGGTGTTTAATTTTAATTGGGCATGTTAATTAGGTGAGCCAAAGGGGGCTTCTGATTGCTGGACTTCAATATTTTGATAGCTGGACTTTGGTAGTCAGCCTGAGGAGGAGTGGCCAAATAAGGGAATAGACCTCGGTGCCTAGCTTTAGGAATGTAATCGAACGGTTTTTAGCAAGGCCAAGGGAATGGGGGAAGGGCAAGGCCTTCCAGAGCCATGTCTGCCATGCTCAGACTGGCTAGAGTCCCTTCAAACACACACACACACACACACACACACACACACACACACACACACACACACACGCCTACTTACCACAGACAGAGCCGATGACGGCCAAAGTACAGACACCATTCAAAGTCCAGCTCAGTGAACCAATGAGTTTTATTGGGTCACGTACAGAAATATTGGTGAATGGTTACTCACAGGAGCAGGAATGATTCAAAAACAGCTGCATCATCAAAAGCCACCCCATCGTGGGTGACAGATCACAAAAAGAGGAAAACCTGAGTGAACTGCATACCAATACTTCAACAGGTTGAAGAGTATTCTTTCCAAATGGCTCAGCAGGTCTGAATCTCTTCTAGGTGATTTGGCTGATCTCCATTTCTTTCAGGTAGTTCAACTTGTCCTAGAGTCTCCCAACAGTCTACTTATTGCTCATATATACTTCTATGCTTGAGGAGGAAGCATAGTCAATCTAGTCAGTTTCAGGGACTTCCTGCAGTTCTTGAGTTGCTTAATTCTTGAGTTTAAGAAGCTTCCAGCAAGTGGAGTATTTCTCCTCTCCTTGCAGCATTTCATTGTTTTGCCTCCCTATAAACATCCTGTGTTGGAAACTGCTACGTAACACCCATTTCCTCCCGAGCATCATGAGAATGGTTAACCTGGAACCCTAGCTTGAAGATAAACATCCTGAAACATCACAGCCTCCGCCAGGACCTGGGGTGCAGCCTCTGGTTTGCCATGAAGAATCAGGCAGCATTTAGAGACCACCCCTGAGCTTCCAAAAGTAGCCTCTCCCTACATGAGCTTAGACGTTGTGCTGTGCCCTCTCTGCATCTCTGAGGCCGACCTCCTGCTCATTGCTGTCTGAGCGGTGCTGACCCTGGTCACTCCTGCCCCCAGTGCACCTCAAAGTGGTACAGATTTCACTGTCTGGCCTTTGTCTCACTGCACAGGCCATAAGGCATGCTGCTCTTGCTGACATCTCCTCAGTCAACACTGAACAAGGCTCCCTTGCAAACAAGGCCACTAGGTCCACAACATCGTGGGCAAATAAGACCCTGTAGTAATTTAAAATTTTTTTAAATATTTAAATATATTTAAGATATATAGAACCTGTCCTCAACTCAGCTATGTGCCAGGGTTCCTTTTGGGAACCAGCACTGAGTGTTAATTTCTAGGACATCTGGTTGACCACAGGCTTCTGCAGCAAGCAGCCTGCACACAGGGGGGACCCTTGTTTTGCCAAGACCATGCACAGGTCTCTATGCACAGCTTCTCTTTCTTCCACGACTGACTCATGTTTCAAGTGAACAAAGACAAATATAGTTTCCCCACCACAGCTGTCATTTAGCATCCCAGCTAAAAGTATATTCATAGCCTCACGTGCACCTGGAATGTGATGTCTACTACTTGGATGGGATGTGGGTCCTGTATAAGCAGGTCTCTACTAGTAGCAGCCACTCCTTCACTCGCGGACCATCCTTTCCCAAGGTGCCTTGGTCCTGTCTCAGGAGCATCCCTGCTTCCGTCTGTTCACCCTGATGAGCTGCCCTCACTGCTCAGGAGACCAACCATCCTTCCTCTATTCCTCCTTTATCTCAGCATCATCGCCCTCTGGTCCTTGACACTGCTGTGAGGTTGTCTCGCTTTTCCTGGCCCCAAAGCTCCTGCGAAACTCCCTCTAAGTAAGAACTCACTGTAGCCTCCTCTCCACCTGTGCAGAGAATCATGGGAGGGGACAGCAGGACCTTCCCAAGCCTGCAGGGCACAGTTGCAGGTGGAGGAGGAGGCTTGCTTTCACGGGACAGCTCCTTGGAGAAGGGTGTCCCTCTGATTTGCTCTTGCCTGTGAGGCCAACCCTCAGCTAAGATATGTGAGATGGATGAAGAGTCTTCCATGCTCTCAGCAGCTCCCGGAGCTCACACGGCCGTCCCCTGTCCAGGGCCTGTCACCCAGGAGGCAGCACAGCAGGTAAAGCCACGTGACAGTTGAAGGGGAGGGGCCGGAGGGTACTGCAGACCTCAGGCATTCATTGTCCTAGAACAGGTGCAGGTGAAAGACCCTAACCCTTCAGGCTTACACCCCCCAAGCCCCAGGAGAATGAGGAACTAAAAAGCTAGTTCCAAGGGCAAACTGACTCATCCATTACCCAACCACCCCTGCCACAATGTAACAATGTAAAGATATTTCTATTAAGAGATGTGCTCAGGCCGGGCAGTGGTGGTGCACGCCTTTAATCCCAGCACTCGGGAGGCAGAGCCAGGCGGATCTCTGTGAGTTCAAGGCCAGCCTGGGCTACCAAGTGAGTTCCAGGAAAGGAGCAAAGCAACACAGAGAAAACCTGTCTCGAAAAACCAAAAAAAAAAAAAGAGATGTGCTCAACGGTGACTGGGATAATTGCAAGTGTTCCAGGAAAGACCACTGTAACCTTTGTGTAAACTTCACTCCCACCCTGATACCCCCCTTGAGGTTTCGGGAAGAATATAAATGCAGATGTTACTGTACCCACCCTGTGATCAGGCCATGATCTTGTGAAATTAGCCTCTAGACATAAATCAATCTGCGCGGCCCGGCGCAGCTGGAGAATGAAATCTGGCGAGGGACATGGAGGTTAAACAGTACTCTAGACACCCAGTTTCAGTTGTCAGGGAAGCAGCTCTCTTTAGTCGTACCAACATGGGTTTATATACCCTTCTAACAGCAGGAGTCAAGGAATGGTTACTCTGTATCCAGAGGCAAGCCGGACATTGTTTTCCAAACAGGAAAAACCACAGGGAAACTGATTCCCAGCACCCTCAGGAACCCAACTGCACATTTTTCACACAAACAACTTAACTGGGACAGGACAAAAAAGGGCATTTAGGCAGCAAACTTACTGCTGCTGACATCAATTGAAACGAAATTGTATGGGAATTGTAATCTCATGGCTTTTGTGGGTTTTTCCTTTAAAAGTACCCATGTGGCTGCAGTGGGCGCGACTCTTGCTCTTGGGAGGAGAGTAGCCCGACTGTACAGACGCATCAATAAACCTCTTGCTGTTTGCATCAACTGAACCAGAGTCTGGGTTCTTGGGGCGCCCAGCCGAGAAGGTAGTACCCTGGCTCTGGGGTCTATCACAGGCAAGCTTAGACAGGGAGAACTCGGCCACAAAGGGCTTTGCTGCTGAGTCAATGGACCTGAACTCTTGTCAAGGACAGGTGAGCTCCGGGTGAGTTGCTCTGTTGCAGAGAAGGTATGCACATGGGACCAGGATGTCCTCAGAGAGGGCCACCAAGGGTGCTGTGTGTGAGACAGTGTGACTTGAATACATCAGGAAGAGAGGTGGGAACTCTGTCACAAGGCTAAGGACTCAGGGACCACCTCAGGCCTGCTTTTCCTCCCAGATTAGCTCCATGGGGATCAGAAAGGGAGTGGACAGGTCCTTTCTCCTCTGTCATGTCTAGTTCTTGATCTTTGGTTTATGATTACCCCGGAGTTAGCCAATGAGGCACCAGCCCAAGTTTTCTCCCCAGAGGGGGACAGGTCCTGGCAGGTTCTTCTGAATGTCGAGTCTACAGTGTCCGGGGATTCTCTGCTCTGTGCTACCAGGTGAAAGAACAGGGCAAGGCTGGGGGGGGGTCTCTGTGGGCCTGGAGCTCCTCAGCCTTCCTGGGGACTCATGGCGGGAAGGCATGTGTCTGGCTTAAGCTGTCATTTTTCACTAAGTTAAACCTTCTAATCAAAGGGAAGAGGTTTTTCTGGAACTTGTGCTTGGGAACCCAGGATTCCACAATGTGTGGACCCTAAAGAGGAAAGAGCTGGATACCAGATTTCCTGCCACAGGAAACTGTCTCAAGGCACCAAAAGTTCAGAGAGCCTGTGATTAAGTGAGAGTAATGGGGAAGAGACTATATACTTACACACTACACATAGGCCACCATGTTACATCCTCATAATTACACAGGGAACCAAGTGTTATTTCACTGTATTTAAAGAGGAAGACCTAAAGGCTCGGAGGGGTGAAGGGCATGACTAAAGTCACAAAGATCGAAAGGGAGAAACCAAGGGAGTGGTCAGGTGTTAGCGACCTCACACCGTTCCAGTGACGCCCTATTGCTTCCCCGGTGACTCGAGAAAACACTGGAGTAAATTTTACATAGCTCCAAGAAGGCCCAGGGCAGGGTTGAAGGGTCTCAGGGGACTCACATGTTTTTGTTGTTGGTTTCCTCTTCTGCAGGGCTTGGTGAAGGTGTGCTGGCTGGTCTGACTGTCCCTTGTGGATGCGAATTTGAGACCCAGAAGTCTCCCCATGGCTTCTTATCACATCCGCCAGTACCAGGAGAGGGACCACAAACAGGTCCTGGACTTGTTCTCTAGGGGCATGGAGGAGCACATCCCCACCTCCTTCCACCATGCATTGATGCTGCCCCGAGCCCTCCTGGTTTTACTTGGGGTACCCATTGCCCTGGTCCTAGTGTATGGTTCCTGGCTGCTGGCCATTATGTGTGGCTTCCTTCTGCTTCTATTACTGTGGCTCCTTGCCAGACAACCCTTGAAGAAGTTTGTGGCCATGTGTTTACACACAGACCTGGCTGACATCACCAAGTCCTACCTGAGTGAGCTTAGTTCCTGCTTCTTGGTGGCTGAGACTGAGGACCAGGTTGTGGGCATGGCGGCTGCTCGGCCAGTCAAGGATCCCCCATTAGGGAGGAAGCAGCTACAGCTATTTCACCTGTCTGTGTCCTCACAGCATCGAGGACAGGGAATTGGGAAAGCGCTGATCAGAACTGTCCTCCAGTTTGCACGAGACCAAGGCTACAGTGACGTTGTTCTTCGTACCACTGTGCTGATGCATGATGCCGTGGCCCTCTACAAGGGCATGGGTTTCCAGAAGACAGGCAAGTCCTTCTTCAACCCAATAGCAAAGCTACTGACTATCCCTTCAATTCATTTCAGGCTCCCACTCCCTTTGGCTCAGAAACATGAGCTATGATCTTATTTCCCCATGCATCTGTCAGCCTTCAGCTCACTGTGTTATCACAAGCGAACCCCAATGTTGCAGTGGATCATAAAGGCTTATTTGTCATGGTCATTGGAATCCTGTATGTTTGATGGTGGGCAATGGAGTGCTCCATTTCCTCCAAAATCAACTTCCTGTAGAGGGCTGTCAGTGACCACTAATGCAGTGGGGTGGTTTCATGGTCTGACCAGCCTGTGTGATCCATGCTGACACTGACTAGACCCAGTCTTGTGGGCCAGCATGACTAAGTAGAGGCCATGAATGGAGTGTTTCTGTGGGTCCAGGAGAGGGTGTGAGACTAGAGAGAGTCCTAGATTTACTGCCCTTGGGAACCAAGGCTAGAGTGGCCGCAGTCCCAAGACAGGAGGGACTCCAGAAACTTAGATGCTTCATGCCTGACCTTGCCATCCTACATCCCTCATGGATGAATTAAGACCTAGCTGTGTGCTGATGCTTTCAAGACTGCCATTTCTGCAACTTCATCTCTAGCCCTGACACATAGGTCTGACACTGTCTCACACTGGACATCCCTGACCCAGAAGGACCTGCTGGTCACAGCTGTCTGGGTTGTCCTCAGCCAGTCAGCACTGAGCTACTGCCCACCCTTGGCATTGTATCCTGCTCACAGCTGTCTCTGAGGGGCCTGAAAGGCAATTCTCTGCCTTCCTGACAACCGGTCTTGTCACAGGCTCATGTATCTTCATGGTGTCTTTTTGGCAAGTTGTAGAATGGCTCCAGACCAAAGTGATGCTTTTTTCCAGAAACACATGCTTCCCTCTGGGACTTCCACATAGACAAACAAACAACAAACAAACAAACACACAAAACCTTTCTCCTTACTAGTTGGCATTTCCAGTGTTGGAAAGTGCTATGCAGGCTGTCGGGGGTTGATGGGAGGGCTGTTGAATCACCTCAGGCAAGATATTCTTGCTGGTGTGATACTGTCATAGTTGCTATGGGAACAGACAACTACTTTCTGAATGCACTTAAGGGTCACTCCATGGAGAGATGTCGATGAATTTCTAAACGGTCTTATTAAATAAAAAACATGGAGCCAGATGTATGGGTAAAAGCCTGGGAGAGATCAGAGAAATAGAGAAAGCCACAGCTGACCTTACCTCACCAACTCCGCAGCTTCCAAAATGCAAGTTACTTCCTGTCTACCCACGCCTATATGCCTTGCTGTTCTGCCATCTGATTTGCTCTCTCTGTCTAGCTACATCACTTCCTCTTCCTGCCCAGCTCTGTCACTTCCTGTCTATCTGTACAGACCTCCAGACCTCCATGGTTAACTAGTGTTGGAATTTAAGGTGTGTGCCACCACACCTAGCCCTGTTTCCAATGTGGCCTTGAATACACAGAGATCCTGCCTGCCAAGTGATAGGATTAAAGGTGTGTGCTAACATTACATGATTTCAGTGTTGTGGCTAGCTTTTTCCTCTGATGTCCAGACAAACTTTATTTATTAAAGCATAAATACATTTCAGCAGAAATAAAATATCACCACAGAGAGAGCCTGGGTTTGGTACAGTAAGGCAAAATTCTCTGGCTAGGTGTATCTTACTTCCTTGCTGTGTACCCACGGTCCCCTCTTCAGACCCACCCTCCTCCTTCAGGCCTACCTCTCTATACCTCTCTAAATACAACAGTCCACCACTTTTCTCCTGCTCACCCACAAGGCTACTGTTACACAGATGTCTGTGACTATTGATTTCTAGAGCAGTCTCTTACTCAAATGGAGGCCCTTCAGACAGCTTTGTGAGTCAGGGAAGCACAAGAATTGCCCTTCCCAAGCCTCTGGTTCTCTGCTCGCACATGCTCTCCTGACACAGAGATTCCAGAGCACGTCCAGGGGACCTGGGGAATGACACAGCGGTGTTCCCAGGTAGTTGCTGTCCTTGAACTGTGTACACAAAGCAGAGAAATGGTTTTTCCTCTCCTAGAAGAACACACGTGGACTTTGGATTCTGTGAGCCTGTTCTAGTGTGCGTTTCGGTTGCTGTGGTAAAAATGCTCTACCAAAATGAGCATAGGGGAAGAAAGGACTTATTTCATCTGACACTTTCGGGTCACAGTCCATCATTGAGGGAAGTCAGGCCAAGAGCTCAAGGCAGACTCCTTGCCAATCCACGCAGCACTCGCTCTGACTAGGGAACTCACTCACTGTGAGGAAGCGCATCAGGAACCATACAGGCTGCTGCCTGCTAGCTGGTTTGCCCTCTCCTCACTCATAGGCTTATGCTCAGCTAGTCTTATTCAGCCCAGGCCCACCTACCTAGGGTTGGTGCTATCCACAATAGGCTCAGCCCTCCCTCATCAATCATAAATTAAGACAGTCCCTTACAGATGTGCCCACACATCAGTCTGATCAGGACAGTACCTCAATTGAGACTCCTTCAGAAGGTGGATCCAGGCTGTACCAAGTTAACTGCTGAAATTGACTAGGCAGAACCTGGTGACAGTTATAGATCGGGTAGTTAGGTCAATGAAAACATTTCAGTGTGAGGTTATGGGAGTCCTGGGCTCATGGTAATATCGCACAAACTCCAGCTTCTCACTGGTGAGCTCTGTTAGGGCCAGGGTCTCTGTTTTGGGGGAGACATGAAGCAATAGCATCTTTACCTCCAGATATCGCACTAATCATAGAGTAAACAAATGCTCCCCCCCTCCCCGCCCCCAGTCTGTCTTGATCAGGCAATGGCTTCATCGGAGTTGCTTATCAGATGCGGGATCAGATGACGAGTTACTTACATCATCATGGGAGACTCAGACTGTGTCACCAAGAACCCACCTTGACATGAGTAACCTATGGACGGTGCGCCACTGGGTTCTCTGAACAAACTGTCAGAAGCTCCATCGTCAAAGTGTTCCTAACCACAAGTAATCGTTAACCGCTGGTGTAACCCCGGAGAGTGGACTTTTGGGACTTCAGCTTTCTTGAGGGTTTCAGGAGTGTCTCTTTCACTCCAGCAAGGGAATGTTTTAATCTGGAGTAAATAACTGCACAACATTAGGCCTCTTCCTCCAGTTCTTACATCCACACAGATTCCCACAATGTTCCCTGAGCCACGTACCGAAGAAATATTGATGTCAATAGTGTAGACCGAGAGTAACACACTTAGCAATTGGGTTAGCTGTGAGTCTCCACAGTAACCACTTCCCACTGAAAAAGAGAAATTCCTCTTCACAACAGTGATTGGCAGGAGCAGTACTCTGTGGGTCTGGATACACGTGCTTTGAAGACCGATTGATAGACATGTGCATCCATTTAACGCAACAGTAGTAGACTCCCCTCCAAAGCCTATGACCTCCCCGACACAGGATTTACTCACTTACAGTACCAAACCTGGGTTCTCCCCTGTGCTTTACAACCAACCAGAAAGTAGTTAGTTGTACCCACAGCTATACCACTATCATACCAGCACAACTAACTAACCTGCCATGTGCTGATAACAAGATCATTTGAAACAATTTTCCCCCAGATTCTTGAACAGCCCTTTTCTTTCTTTTTTTTAAGATATATTTATTTATTATGTATACAGTGTTTTGTCTGCACGTATGTCTGCAGGCCAGAAGAGGGCACCAGATCTCATTACAGATGGTTGTGAGCCACCATGTGGTTGCTGGGAATTGAACTCAGGACCTCTGGAAGAGCAGTCAGTGCTCTTAACCTCTGAGCCATCTCTCCAGCCCCCGAACAGCCCTTTTCTGACACTGTGAATGTTAGCCAGTAGGGAAGGAGTCCAACTCAGCCTGACTTTTCCATGTCTTATTACAAGAAATGTGTAAAAATCTTCAGCGATAGGGACTCACTATCTAGTTTTGACATGCAACCAAACGCAGTGGCAATAGCCTGTATTGTGTGAAGACTCACAGACCTCCTGACCTACAACTTGTAGGGAGATAGATACATCACCTCTCACACTGAGAGTGTCCTTTCCCACAGAGGCACACTGATTCAATTTTTCCTATTTCTTTTTTTGTATACTTATCAAGTGCATATTAAACAGAAGGTAGCCATGTCCTTTCTATGTACAATGCCAATTATAATAATTAAATAAATAACAAAAAATGCCTGCTAGGCAGAAATCCCAGTGTTTAGCTCTCAAATCTTAAGACCTTAAATTAAGTAAGAATTGAAGAGGGTAGAAAATTGAAGAGAGAGAGAGAGAGAGAGAGAGAGAGAGAGAGAGAGAGAGAGAGAGAGAGAGAGAGAGAGAGAGAGAAACAACACTAAAGCTACTCTACTAACTGAGGATTATCCTGAAACTTTACAAAGTTTTGACTGGTAAACAACGATAAAGTCCAATGAGAGGAAAAATAAGCAAAGGATGACCAGGGAGGCTTACAAAGTCGTCTTTAGGATACTATCTGAAAACCTCCCAGGTTTCATGGCAGAGGCAGCCCTGGGTGGTTGTTTTTGTGAACCAAGAGGTCATTAAAATGCTCATCATGACACAGAAATCTTTTCAGGGGA